>NC_081414.1:551676960-551978943 GCF_030272615.1 Cryptomeria japonica | reverse complement strand
TTCATACTGATGTAGATGAGGATGAAGAAGAAAAGAAAGAGGAATCTATCAAGACCATTCTTCAGTATGTTAAGCTAAATCATGATCCTAAGCAAATCATAGGAGATAAGGATGTAGGAATCCTTACAAGAAGAAAGGTCAGAGAAAACTCATGTATGATCTCTGAATTTGAGCCTAAAACATTCAAAGAGGCACATAAAGATGAAGACTAGATCAAGGCAATGGAAGAGGAACTTGACCAGATAGAGAAAAATGGTACATGGTCTTTGGTACCCAGACGGGAGCATAAAAATGTCATTGGTACTAAATGGGTGTTTAGAAATAAGTTGAATGAGGATGGCACAATGATTAGGAACAAAGCCAGATTGGTGTGCAAAGGATATGCTCAAGAAGAAGGAGAAGACTATGGAGAAACCTTTGCTCCTGTAGCCAGATTGGAAGGAGTTCATATGCTTCTTGCATATTCAACTTTTAAAGGTTTCAAAGTATATCCAATGGATGTAAAATCTGCATTCCTAAAAGGTGTACTTGAAGAGGAGGTGTATATAGAGCAACTAGATGGATTTTCCCTATCTAAAGATAGTGACATGGTATGTAGGCTACATAAAGCCTTATATGGTTTAAAGCAGACACCTAGAGCATGGTATGAATGCCTACATTCCCATCTTGTGAAGATTGGATTTGAGAGAACAAGTGAAGATTGCAATATCTACTTGAAGTCTGAAGGAGATTAGATCTTGATCTGTGAGGTATTTGTTGATGACATTATCTTTAGTGGAGATGATAATATGATTCATGAGTTTGTAGATGAGATGAAGAAGGAGTTTGAGATGTCACTCATAGGGGAGATTAAGTTCTTCATTGGACTGCAGATCCAGCAGATGAGAGATGGAATCTTTATCACTTAGTCCAAGTATGTCAAAGAGGTGTTGAAAACCTTTGGCATGGAAGATAGAAAATCGGTTGGTACACCGATGGTAACTAGTTGTAAACTATCCAAAGAGGATGACTCTGCATTGGTTGATGAGAAGGAATGCCGATCCATGATTGGTAAGTTGCATTATGTAGTGCATAGCAGACCGAATATTGTACATGTAGTTTGCATTACTATAAGGTTACAGAAAAGTCCAAGAGAATCCTACTTGGTTGTAGTCAAGCGGATTCTTAGGTATCTAAAGGGAACTGTTGACTATGGATTGTGGTATCCATATAGCAAGGATTTCAACTTGAAAGTATACATAGATGCTGATTGGGTAGGTAATGTGGATGACCAAAAAAGCACAACTGGTGGTGCATTCCTTCTCGGTGGTAGACTGGTCTCATGGATGAGTAAGAAGCAGAGCTATATCTCTCAGTCTATAGTGGAAGCAGAGTATGTTGCAGCTTTCATGAACTACACTTAGACAATTTGGATGAAGCATGTATTAAATGGCTTCAAAGTTCTTGTATCTGAACCAGTAAGTATATTTTGTGACAATACTAGTGCAATTAATATCTCCAAGAATCTGGTTTTACATTCTAGAACCAAGCACTTTGAGCTTAAGTATCATTTCTTGAGGGAAAAGGTTAAAAAAAAAGAGATTGCACTGGAACATGTTTCTAGTAAGGAGTAGTTAGGAGATATATTCACCAAGCCTCTCTCGAAGGCTACATTTATGTTCTTAAGAAGTGAATTAGGGGTGTTAACCCTTAAGGAGGTAAACTAAAAACATATGCTCCACATCAGTCAGGTATTGCATAGTCAAATTTATTTTGGATTGATGTGTTGAAAGATGCTACTCCTCACAGGGAGCATCATAATGGAACAGGGAAGCTTGTGCCTTCACTTTGGCATTCTTGTCAAAGGGGGGGAAGATGTGAAGCAGAGAGATATCTTTGTATATTGCCATCAATGCCAAAGGGGGAGATTATTGGCATTATGTGAATCGGTATGAGGATATGATGACATTGTATGTTGTGATTGATGTCAATATGCTGAAGAGGTGAGAACTGACATATGTGAGAACTGGTATAACAATATGAACCAACATTTGTGCCATAGTAAAGTGGTGTGTTTGTTGAAGGTGAACTGGCATATGGTTATGGGAACCGTCACATGGAAGCGTTGTAGGTGAACCGACACATGGTTATGGGAGCCAGCACATGGAAGCGTTGTATGACTATCGGTCAGTAGTCTCAACTTTAGGGTTTCCGGTTGAAGTGCTTCAAGCCTATGTGGCTCAACCGGTGACTTTGTGTGATGAGTCAAGCATGATAATGAAGAACAAATCATGTTGCCATGTAAGCCTTGTGTGCGTAAAGGATCTTGCATGAAGGAGATTGTTCCTATCTACCTTGAGAATGTGCGAAGTCTATAAATGGTGATAATGTGTGATGGGTTGTCAGCTGCCATGAAATCGGTGGAAAATGAATGATTCAGATTAATGTAGTGTGCTCAATGGTCAGGATTGAACTATTTGATTTCCTTAACCTAATAGGTTTAGGGTTTAGGGTTTATGCTATCGACTTATCTATTTTCCTATAAGATCGATGTTGTAATTATTTCTAGGGTTGTTGGCAAAAGTTGTGTGTGTGTATCCAAGAGAAGAGATACTTGATTCTTGCCAGACCAAAGGAGAGAAGTGATACCTATAGAGTGTAAGTGCAGAAGGTGAAGAGGAGCTTAAGTAGATCTGCATAGGCATTGAGTGCTATTACCAGATCATTGTAATACCTGTTGATCTCTAACCACTTCAATAGTTGAGAAATCCCTTAACAGGGTAGCTTTAACCGGCTTGCTGTAAATCCTTTAACAGGGTGACTCAAAACCATTGAGTTCTTGAAATCCTCTAACAAGGTAACCTTTAACAGGGTTTAACCCTTAACTGGGAATTCTAGCCATCCCTTAACCGGGTGATCCCTAACAGGATCAATTCCTAACAGAACCTATTGTATCAGTCTTTAATTGGACAAGGCTCCTAACAGAGTGGACTTCTAAAGAGTTCAAAAACAAGCTTGTGGGTATTCATCCCCACTGTGGTTTTTCCCAGTTGGGTTTCCACATGAAAAATATGTGTGTCATGTGTGATGTCTTCTTCATGTGATGCTATGTTGTTTTCTATCAAGCGGTGAATCATGTTGATCTAGTTTCTTATATGTATATCTTTGATGGTAGATTACCTATTCATGCATTAGGGTGTAATGGAAATGAAGTGTTAGATTGTATGAGAAGATAAGTGTCAACCAGTTTATGCTTGTCTTTGTTATTCTGGGTTTTTCTGGTTGTACTTTGTTTAAGGACCGTTATTATTGCTTGTCTATCAATGCATAGTGTCTATTGACAAACCGGTTTAAGAGTGTGTTTTTGCCTGTACTGATTCATCCCCCCTCTTAGTACTGGTTTGGTACTATTCATTCATCATTGAGTTATGAAGAGATGTGAGATGAAGCTATGCACCTGGAATTGGAAGTAATATGTCAAGATGGAGCTTCCTTGCAAATTTGAGCAAAAGTTGTTGGGACCGGGTTGAAAGTGTACTTGGTCCTCCGAAAAATCCGTACATCGAAAAGGATTTTTCTATCTCGGAAAAAATGAAGCCTAAACTTGCAATTACAATTGCGCACCTGCAACCTACACACAGAAAAGAGAGGAAATGTTGTTGGGATTGGGGGTTTGCCTTCACGTCAAACCCCATTTTGTAATTGACCAAGTGATAGAAAATACTTGCACATAAGTGAAAGGAAATGTCTAAATTAGAATTCACCTCAAGAGACCATGCAATTGAAATGTTGATAGAATTGATTGAAAGGATATGTAGAATAGAATGTCTTGAATGTTGATAGGGATCTCCTCTTCAATGGTTGAATCCTTGACTTGAATGCAACACCAAGCCTTGAAAGGAGACTTGAAATGCTCAATGCTTGAAGGAATATTTGAATGCTTGAATGCTTGATGACAATGTCGCTTGGTAATTTTTCCTTATGATCGCTTATGCTTGATTTCTCTTCTTGAACTTATTTGAAATTATGCAAATAGGAGGGGAAATGCTCCTTATATACTTGCCAATTAGGGTATTTTAACTTATTTTCCATCTTAGGCCGACATAGGATAACTTTTTCTCACAATTGACAAGCCCAATGCAAGATTAGGTCAAGGGAGGCCCAAAATATGGTAGGGATAGGTCCGCCACACCCCTGTCTTGCCCTAATTTAGGATAGGCAGTGACAAAAAGACAGTGTAGGGTGGCATAAAATGCAAGTTTTTGATGTTTTGAGTATGTCTCAGGTCTCCAATCAGGCTTAGGGATTCATCTACCCATGCGAAGACCCAAATGCGGTAAAAAATTGCAAGGTTGTAATTTTATAATGCTACAATCGCAACAAAAAATGCGTCATCGAAATCAACATGTGCACCATGATCTCATGCTCTACCAGTAACCGTGTTCCACCTTCTAGACTTATACCTTATGAACAAAATGACTTACAGTAAACCAATTCTGTGTACCCCAGATGTGATCTACGAATTGAGTTTCCATCAATGAAAACCCCTAAACATCTATCATGCACCAATCATCACCAGAATAGTGTCTCTTGCCCACAATCTCCCCCTTTGGCATTGATGGCAACACTGTGAAAAATGAACTATACACTCAAGTCTGCAAAACTTTGAAACTTCCAAATTTACAAGGAATATACAAGCCCCCCCTAAGAATTCACACCATTTTTCACTCTACTCTCTCTCCCTTTGACGACAATGCCAAAGATAAATGAGCTGCAAAAATTGATATACAAGGGTACGTAAAATTGCTCACAAAAATTTGAAGATGTCTACAAAAATTGTCCTAAGGGACAAAAAATGTTTATCCCATGCTTTCCTAAATCTCTCTAGAATGTTGATCATCCCACTAAAAAGATAAGCAAGTGTTTCAACTCCTCTTCTATCAATCAGAACATTGGAATCCTGAGCATCCTTAGCATCTTGCATACTGCTCATTAAAGAATCTATCTGGGGAGTGATAAGACTCCTTAACTCAAACACTCTACCCAAAACTCTATCCTTTTCATGGTTTAGACTCTTGATTTTATTCAATAAACTCAAAACTTGGGGTCCTTATTTTCTTTTTAATGTCTATAGGGAATTTAGGAAAAATCAAACATGACTTGCATATCTAACCACCTTCATCTAATGCATCTTGAATATTGTTTAGTGCAGTAACTAGACTGACTCTATCATCTTCAATCATTTTTAAAAAAAAATCAACCTCATAGCATTAAATCGATTCAAAAATTTAATATTTGTTGCCTTCTCCAAAGATTCAAAATGAGAACCAACAACACTTAACAAACCCTTGAGCTTACCAGAGGAATTAGATGTATCTGATTTGAAATATGTCATAATATTCTCCAACATAACCCTTGTCAGTGATATTAATTCCTTATCTGCGGAATGGGAATCAAGCAAGTCCTCACTGACTTTTTGTTAAGCTAGAGTTGCCAAATTAAGTGCTTGAATAGGAGATAAGGAACTCAAGTCAATCAGCCCTTGACCAAAATCATTTGGATCAACAACAACTTGTTTCCCTTTAACAACACCAGTGTCTCTTTCCACTGTTGTCAGAGCCCAATCTTCCTTTTCCTCTCCTTTCTCCTTATTTGTAACTCCTGCACTCTCACCCTTTCCATCTTTCTCGCCATCATTCTTATTCTTCTCCACATTCAATATCTCCTCAGCTTCTTTTTCTAACACAACTTCTATAATAGGAGGTTCTTGTACAACATCATCAGAGGTATCATTTGCATGATCAACATTATCAACTGGAGTCTGATCATTAGTCTATCCTTCCAGAGTGGCTTTCTTAGGTAACTGATCCTTTTGCTTACTTGGGATAGCTGTATTTACTTCTGGAACAAATGTATCTTGAATGGGTTCTTCCAAATTCACATCGACTCTCTAATCTATTAAAAATTGTCTTAAAATTGTTTCAATTTCCTTTATCACTTCACCTTTCTTCCCTACCATAAGCTTATTCACCCTCTTCTTTCTTTAGAAGCTATCCTTGGCAAGTTTCAATAATCTGGTGACTTCATCCCTAGAAATAACATAAAATAGATTTACTAGCACATATTCTTTTATTTTCTCATCCTCTTGACTGGTTGTAAGCCTTCTTGTATCTAAAATGTCATTTAGGCTTTTAGGGATCATAGATGCAAGTTCTGTTAATGTCTTACTATATATATCCATATATTCTACAATTTCTTCTTCAACTACCCTTTGATCCTTATCATCAAAATTTTCATAATATGTAGATACATTATTCAGATTCCCATCCTTGAGAATTTCATCAATTAACTCCTTCAAAGTCAATGGGGGCACTATTTCAAATGTGCCTTCAATCTTACCAGATTTCAGAGCAACATCAATCTTAGACTTTTTCTTCTTTCTAGACCTAGCCTTTCTAGATGATTCACTTTTTGCTCTTGGCTTCTTGGATTATGGGTTCTTCACCACTCTAGCGTAGGTGGTTGTCTTTTTCACCTCTCTTACTGCTTCATCAAACTCTATCTTTATGTCCTCAATAGTGGAAGTAACATATACTCTCTAAGCTTTCTCCTTCTTCCTCTTCTCTTCCCCACTAGTGTTAGTAGCAACAATGAAGGAAAATTGAGAGGGGGGGTGAATCAATTTTCACCAGATTTAACAAATTAAACACAATCACAACTCTAAACAACTGAAACAAGAATAAAGATAAATACAATTGCACCAACACACATAACACCATTATTTTGACGTGGAAAACCCAGTTAAGGGAAAAACCATAGTGGGAACCTACCCACAATAAGATGATACTCTGCAATAGTATAAATGATATAATGGGGAATGCACATGCATTTAGGTACACTGCCTAGGGCTCACTGCACAAAATGAGATGACCCAAAAGACAACAATCCTTAGGGAAGGTTAACTACCTTACAATAATGATTGAACTACAATCTAGATTACCTGAACTACAAATATAACATCTACTTATGCTTGATGATAGTTTTGGTTAAGCACATTTGTCTACCCTACAACAATCTCTACTCAATACACCACATCAAAGGATAAATTTTCTTATGCATACATACAAAACTCTCTAATAATGCAGACACAACATCAACACCTAAATTACATAACTATACCACTTATTTATATAGTTCATCAACCTTGACTACAAGGCTGGCCAAACCCTCAACCCTTAATTACAAAATTACATCACACAATACATAAATCAATCACCAGACCAATATAATGACATATATGACATATAATGGACCTAAATCAAATCTCCAAACATTCATCACCATCATTATTCCTGCCAAGATCAACCGCAACACACTACACCACCAAGAATACCACATAACATGAAGAATATCATTGGATCAGAAAAATCACCAAGAATGCACACAAGGATCAATGTGGACCACCAAAACACATAAGACATGATCAAGAAATACCAACAAGCATGTTAGAACCACCCACAATAGTTGCACCAACACCACTTATTCAAATCTTCATAGATCAACATGCTAACTCACAAGAACACTCAAACAATAGCAATTCGGACTAGAAGGATAGCTTGCAGAGTACCAAATCATGAACAATCTGAAATGAAGATACACATGAAAATACAAAACATTCTCCTAAATCAACAACCAAAGATATGATCTTACTGGAGCTTATCCGATCAAATACCAAACTCTGCCAGCCATAGAACATAAATTTTTTATGGACACATGCTTTGTTTTAAAGTGCAGCACTAGATTCTTTTAAATATTGATAGCACTTGAATTATCACAATAAATAATAGTAGGCTCATCATAAATTACTCTAATATCCTTCAACATTTTCTTCATGTAGACTACTTGAGGTTAGTTCCTAGTAGCAGCAATGTATTCAACTTTAACAGTAGATAAAGACACAACGTCTTGCTTCTTATTGGACCATGAAATCAACTTTTTTCCTAGAAATAATGCTCCACTGATAGTGATCTTTCGGTCATCAACATCACTAGCCTAATCAGCATCAGTATAGGCACATGGCAGGAAATCATCATTGTTCGAATACCATAAGCCATAGTCAATAGTCCCCTTTACGTATTTAAAAATCCTCTTACAACAGTAACATGAGTCTCTTTAGGATCAGATTTGAATCTAGCACAAAGACAAACAACATGCATAATATTTGATCTAGTCTGAGTTAAGTACAACAATCCACCAACTATAGATCTATACAAAGTCTGATTAACTTTATGAGATTCATCATTCTTAGACAACTTGCATCCAATCACCATAGGAGTTCCAACAGGTTTAGAATCAGCTAATCCAAGCTTTTTCAACAATTCCTTCACATACTTAGATTCAGAAATATAAATACCTTTACTAGTTGGAGTAATCTGCAATCCTAAGAATAATTTTATCTCACCTATCATAGACATCTCAAATTCCTTTTGCATATCATCAGCAAACTTCATACTCAAATCATCATCACCACCAAAAATGATATCATCAACAAAGACTTCAACAACCAAAATGTTATCATTCTTAATTTTGAAATATAAATTACTATCAGTGGCACCTTTACGAAATCCGAACATTAACAAATACTTATCCAATCTAGTATACCAGGCTCTAGAGGCTTGTTTCAATCCATATAGAGCTTTCTTCAATTTGCATACCATATCTCCTTCATCTGATAAAGAAAATCCATTTGGTTTCTCAATGTAGACTTCCTCTTCAAGATCACCATTTAAAAAGGGTGACTTGACATCCATCTAATATACCTTAAAGTTCTTGTAAGCAGCATATGCAAGCAACAATCTAACAACTTCAATTCTAGCTACAAGAGAAGATTTTTCTTCATAGTCAATACCTTCCATCTGAGAACACCCTTTACATGCCAATCTTGCTTTATTTCTAACCACTTCACTAGCTTCATTCAATGTATTCCCGAACACCCATTTAGTACCAATCACATTCTTGTCTTTAGGTCTTAGAACAAGCTCCCAAGTGTTATTGTTTTCAATCTGATTTAGCTCTTCTTCCATTTCTTTTACCCAATTATCATCTTTACATGCTTCAGCTATATCTTTAGGCTCAATCTTTGAAATCAAGCATATCTCTTCAACAAAAATCCTTCTCCTAGTTATCACACATTTATTCTTGTCACCAATAATATGATTTACTGAATGATTCAATATTACATACCTCAGAGTCTTCTGATTATTCTGATTGTTAGGCTCTTGCATTTCTTCAGTGGTAGCAACAATATTCAGATGAATTGTCTCCACCGGATCAATTTGCTTCAATATCTTTGTTTGTACAAGCTTAGGAATATCTTGATCATAAAAATCATATCCGCATGCTCTGGTCTTCTTTCCAGAACATTCATTTACCTTCACTTTTGCACTCGCAACTATCTTCTTCAACCTCTTATTATAGCACTAGTAGGCCTTGATCTTAGTAGAATATCCCAAGAATATTCCTTCATCACATCTTTCATCAAACTTTCCTATATCTTCATCTCTTTTGATATAACATTTACTTCCAAAAACTCTGAAATATCTAACTTTAGGAACATGACCAAACCATAGCTCATAAGGAGTCTTAACGGAATCACCTTTAATATGCACCTGGTTGAATGTGTAAATAGTAGTGCTAACAACTTCTCTCTAAAAGGTCTGTGCAACATTTCCTTCAATCATCACAGTCCTCGCAACATCCAAGATAGTTTTTTTTTTCCTTTCAACAACTCCATTCTGTTGAGGAGTTCTAGGAGTAGGTAACTGTCTTCTAATTCCTATCCTCTCATAGAATGTATGAAATTCACCTAATGTAAATTCTCCTCCTTTCTATGATCTAAAGAACTTTAGCTTCATTCCCATCTCAGTCTCCACTCTGATTTTGAAAATCTTGAATTTCTCCAACACTTCTAATTTCTCCCTTAGAAAGGTAACCCACATCATCCTAGAATAATTATCAATCAACAACATGAAATACTGTCTCCTTACATACTTCCTCACTCTAGTAGGACCACATAAGTCAGTGTGAACAAGATCTAGCAATCCATTAGATGAATACAACTTACTTTTAAATGAAGTTATTGTTTACTTTCCCATCTGACATTCCTTACATACCGGATTAGCAGGCTTCGCAATCTTAGGCATATCTCTAACAACTTGAGTAGAAATTATCCTTACCAAGTAGTCAAAATTAACATGACACATTCTCCAATGCCACAACCATCTTTTATCAATCTAAGAAATCAAACAACTTTTCTCACCAGCATTCAAGTGAAAGATATTACCTTTAGTCTTAGTCCCTGATGCAATCTCTGTACTGAAGGCATTTTAGATCTTGTATTTACCATTCTTGAATTGAAAATCATATCCCTTGTCAACTAGTTTTCGAAAACTCAAAAGATTATGCTTCAAACCTTCAACAGACAAGACATCATCAGTATTATGCTTACCATTGAAACATATAGAACCTTTACCATGAATCACACAAGCTTTGTCATCACCAAATCTCACTATACCACTAGCATACCTTTCCATACTCACAAATTTTCTTTTATCACCTATCATATGATGTGAACAACCATTGTCAATCACCCATTCATCTTTCTCTTCAAGCATAGAAGCTAAAGCTTTCCCCTCAACAATGCAGCTTGTAGGATTCATTGATACCAAATCATCTTCCTTGATAGCAATAAATACAAATTCATCTTTTGAATTCCCATTCTCAGATTCATCATTTGTCACACTCAGTAGCATAATAACATCTTTTCTGATTTCTATACTTCTGGTAGGGATTATAGGGCTTATCACTCTTATCATATTTATCATATCTATCATACTTATTAGATCTATCATTCCTTTCATGCTTATCATATCTAGACATTCTCTCAGGGAACCTAGAAGAAAAGTGTCCTATCTTATTGCAGGAAAAGCATTTCAAAGGTAACTTTCCATCATACTTAATGACTCCTTTAGGCAATCTCCTAGCAATAAGTGCTTCAAGATCATCCAATTCTCTTTCTTGCTCTCCCATCTCTCTCTTTTCTCTTTCAAATCTAGATACCCAACATCAACTTTCTCTTGGATCATACTTCTGATAGTTCTGATACTTAATTTTAAGTACAAATGCCCAGCTGATAAGATGAGAGAGGGGGAGGGGAATCATACAAACTTAATCTTCCATAAAAACATCAGATTCAACCTCGATAACATATACTTCAGTGATATAATCAAAACTGTTAAACATACAAACTCAAAAGCATATAAACATCATAGACCTCATAACACTAGATTTAACGTGGAAACCCAAATAGGGAAAAACCACTGTGGGATTTCGGACCCACTAAGAGATATACTCTTCTAGAGTATGCTTGGTTAAAAGAAAATCCTATTAAAGATTACAAACACATTGCTAGATGTGACCCGCTTAAGGGATTTCCCTTAGATCTATTAGGATCTTCACCTTGTTAGAAGTTGTTGTCTTCAAAATCTGATTCTCTTTAACATCCTTAAAGTAAAATGATTAAACTTGGTGCAGAATAGACGTCAAAGATAATGAAATTCTCAAGACAACATATGAAAAGGTTTCATTAAACCTTCTACGCTTCAGGATTACTCAGAGCCCAGGTGGGTATACCTTTGTGAATTGAATTCACACTTTCAAACATAAACCCACAACAAACCAGTCCAGAAAACCAGTGGATCTATTCACCTTGAAATCAACTGAAATAAATAATTGAAGTTATACTTAAATTCAGCATTTCGATCAAAAAAACATGCAATAAACAACTTCAATCAATACCAGTGCCTTATCCAAGGTCACAGAGTCATCTAAACTCAGATAATACTCCTCACACAAAACATCTTTATGCATCCTGTTGGCTTGGTTTCTATTAAACCTTGTATATACCTGACATCTACAAGAATTTATGCATTCAAAATTAAGCTATGATCATCAAAATTCAAAGTTTCTTCCAAAGAGTTTACTAGTATGAGTGATCCCCGCATCTTTAATTTCCCTCCTAAAGGGAAAACCTAACAAACACTTCTACTAAAACTGCTTTGCAATTCCATTCAAAACAGAACAACCCTGGATTATTCAGAATGAAAATAGTAAACAAATTTGCAAACACACTTGAAGACAACACAAAGCTTTACTCAAAACCGATGGTCTGTATATTGATATTTAGTTCAAGAAATATTACAATAAATTTTGATTCTTCATTAGACTTAGAAAAGCTCAAATAAATTTCTGCAACGTTTTCTTACAATTCTTTGCGATCCCTTTTCCTCTAGTCCTGGTATCCATTTATAACAACATGGATGCACAAAGCTTTGGACTTCTCAAGGAGAGTTTGATACAATCATTTCTTTCAAAACAAAAAGGTTACAAGCTTTTCATAAAAATAGTTACAAGCTCTTTTCGGCCTCTGCGATTTCTTCAACAAGCTGTTCAGTTGCAACCTCTTCTACCTTTTCAGGGGTGCTCTCCAACTGCTCTATATCATGGGTGGGATATTTAGTTGTCCACTCACCATACACCTCTTTTGTCGACCATGAGAAATTAATCACTTTATCTTTAGTCTTAGTCAACCTTTTCCAAGAATTTCTCATTTTGTTGACTTCTGAATTGAGAAAACCATAATGTGACTTAATTTTCTCTATCTCTTGAATTGTCAAAACAAAGAAAGAAGCATCATCTAAATTGATAATTCCTTTAACTCTTGCTGATAATTTAGCTTATATTTCTTTAAGCCACATTTGTTTGTCCTTTAACTAATCCGGGCTAGCAAAAACTCCTGGGAGCAACTCAAAAACTTGGTCAGTGTATTCCTTCTTGCACAGATTAACCTTCCTATCCACATTATCCACCTCTGCTGCTAATTGTATTAAGATTTTAGTGACATCATAAGTGGATTTAATGATGGGATTGGCCCCTACTTCATTGCAGGATACACACATAAACTCTAAATCTTGCTCCCTAGGCCTCCATCTGTAAAAAATAGGCATCAAAATGGCCTTGTCTCTTCTAAGCTCATTCCATATCTCCATAATTTTACCTACATTGTTGTAGATAATTGAGGTAGTTATTCTATCTACAAAACTAGAAATTGTAGCCCTTACTTTCTCCTCATATTTCTTTGCATATAAGGCCTGAGCCTGTTTCAAATTTTCTAATTCTTGGGGAGTAATTTCAATCACTTGAGAGCTGGAGGGTGCTGGAGATGGTGGAACCTCAATGATAGGGCTAGTAGGTAGAGGTCTTGCAGGAGAAGAGGAAATCATCAGTGTTGAAGACTCACCTTGATGGTATTGTCCTGTCAACTGGCTCTGCAACTTGGCAATGATGCTATCCTTACCTCTTACCTCCTCCTTGGCATTGTTATAAGTCTTCAAAACTGTTTCCAGCTTAATTTGGAGGGCCTCTTTCTCTTTGGCTTCCTTCTCTGCTACTGCAACACTAAATTTTGCAGTCTCTAATACAGTGCTAGCAGCCTCTACTACCCCTGTACTCTGCACTCTCTTCACCATCATTCCACCAAGGTAACTTGACCCTGGGGTGTCTTTGCTTTTCTTACTCTCATTTCTCTTGAGAGACCACATGATGAGTGTAGCATTATCCTTATTGAAAGTAACCCCCTCCATAGGTTTAGTGTCTTTTCTCACTGCATCTAATACCAAGGCATCTTCAATATTCCATTCGGGCAAAATAAGCACTCCAGCTTGTGCTACCATATCTCTTGCCTGCTCAGGGGTGATGGTTCTGAATTCTTCCATCATCTCTTTCTTTATTTCCTCTTCCACCAGGGCTGGATCTTTATTGGGCTGCTTAGCTTTTCATGTTTCACATCTAGCATTATATTTGTCTATGTGTTGTTTCCATATAAACTGCATAAATGCTTCTGATGTGACAAAATTGTTATCAACTAGAAAGGCACTACTTGCCTGTTTTATCTCAAGATCCCACTCCTGGTCTTTAAGTTTAGTGGTGGTGATATCCATTTTAGTAGTGATGGGTTCTTCTGGCATTCCTTCCTCCACTTCATCATAAGTGTATGCAATTTCCCCTACACTACCTAACTGAAGGAGTTGCTCAGCTGCTGCTTGTTCATTCCCTATATGGATAGGGGATTGGGATGGAGAATACAAAGGTGTATCTGATTGTACTTCTTTCGCTACCCTTTGCTTCTTTGGACTCTCTTGGATGTCAATGACATCTTATATCTTCCTCTTTCCTTTGGAGGTAGAGGGCTCCCCTATTGTAGGCACCAGCACACTATAATTGGATTTCTTATGCAGTGTCTAATCACCAGGAGGGATTGCCTTGCTGGAAGCTAATCTACTTAGGATCATTCTTGCCTTCTCAGGGTTGCTCTTTATTACAACTTCCCTCTTCTCCTTCAGTGTCTGCATCACATCTTCAAAACAAACAATCAAAAACTTTATTTTCTCTTCTAGTGGGAAAAAGCTAGACAATGGGTCATAGCTGGCATCAAACTAATGCACAAAATCCAAGGCTTTCTTATAAGCCACCCAATTCTCTTTCCTTAGCTCCTGTTCATCTAGATCAAACTCATTTATGATGAGGTCTTCAGGAAACTGGAATTGATGAGGCCTACCTCTGCATGATACCTTCTTCCTAAACATACTGTTGAAGAAGTCTTCTAGATCAGCACACCTAGACAATGTAGTGGACAAATGATAAGGCTTGAGGAAATCCTCAAAGCAATTCCAGCCTCCTTTTGTTATTACAAATTGGTGAGCTATGGTAGCTGCAGGGAAAATAGTCCCTTTACCCCTGCCTGTCAACTCTGCCTCTTGTAAGACACCAATTTGTCTAAGGATCTCCACAACTCCCACTTTGAGAAAGACCTAGTAAGGTAACAAAAATGGGGTTCCCCTGAAACCAAAAACTCTGAAAACTTTAGAGACTAGATACAAGTAAATGTCACCCCAGTTATGAACAATTTTTATGTTCTCTGCAAATTCTTTTGGTCTTATGAATTCCAGAAGAACTTTGGGGATTCTTGGGTTCACAGAGCAAAGGAGAGTCCTTATCTTTGATGCAAAATATTTATCATACTTCAAAAAATTAGCATCCTCTCTATCCCATGACAACACAGTACTCCATAATTGTACCGGCATTTTTTCTCCTTCCTTCTCCTTAAAAAGGTCCAGTCCACTGGCAAAGTAACCACCACCTTTGAAGAGAAAAAGATGCATCAAGAGTGAGTACCATCTGAAAGGCCTATCCACCTTTCCATTCTTGATTCCTATCAACCCTCCATGAATAGCATCAGCAATGAAAGATGCATAATCAAATGTAATTGCAAGAGAAGGATTCAAAATCTGAGCAATCTTTAACAAGTAATGATTCGGCATATTTGCTTCAACATCTTCTCCCAAAACTTGGCAAAGTGCCCAATACATTCCTTTAGCCCTCAGGGTGAACATACTTAATGAAAAGGGCTCTTAAGTGTTGGGTCCTACAACTGTTAACCCTCCTATTTTCACAAAAAACTCTTTGAGAGGCCCATTCCTAAGATGACTCCTCTGTGCACCATAAATTTGGGCTAATGATGTGAAATTTATAGGTTCTAGAAAATTGGTGAACTCATTAAGCCCAAAAGCTATCCTGAACTCCTCAGCATTAATCTCAACAAGGGTTTTCCCATTTACATCCCGAATGCTTCTTGTGACCGGATCATAGTTGAGTGCAATTTGAGTTAGCAAATCTGTGGGACAACTAATTTCTTGACATCTAATTCCCAGATATAGTTTTGCGAGGCAGGAGAATTTCTCATTCCGAATCCAACTTTAAACAACCCCAACCCAGACAATCCAACCTGTGGGTCTCTCAACCAGTTACCCTTGTCATATAATCCTTCTCCTATCTTTAAACGAGGAGCTTTGGGTACTAATTCTTTTTCCTTTGAAGCTTGATTAGTTGACAATGTCAACTGTTCTAAAAATTCATCAGACACTCCTCTCTGAATAGTTAACATTACTAGAAAATTCTCTTTTAAGAGCCATTTTGAAAGTATAAGAAATGAATACCACTCCTAAACAATTATGTGATGAATCAATTATCTTTTTTAAAACACTACACAAGAATTGCTACAGAAGAATATGAGAGAACCTGTTCTTCACTTGAAGGAATTTGCTCTGCAACTGAACCGACTTGCTCTGTACCTGAAGAAAATAACTCTACATCTGCTCTTCTGCAAAATCCTTTAAAAGATATCTTCACCCAGTTGATAGGAAATCCAATTTTGTACTCTGGGCCTTAACTACAACATTGATTCCGCATGCTTCGGCCGTCCCTTCAAAATTAAATTCATACAAGAATTCATATTTTTCGCTCCAATGGGTCACAACGTTCCTGCAAGTGTTTCATTCTGCTCTTTCGCAACTTCGCGAAGCATAACTATTAGGTAGCTTAGTCCTACAAAATAGCGTCAATCATCCCATGAAAAGAAACTTGATCGAGAGTTAGATTAACTAACAACTTTGGCTCCGCGCTGGGTCCCGCTTCTCAATTGGCTATATGATACCACGTGGCACCCAACCACTGGCCTTGAAATTTCCTTCGCAGTCAACTTAACGCTGGATGTGTGTCTTTCCTTTATACCGTTGGTTCCACCTTGGCGGGCGCACACTTTCTTCTTACACCACGTGTCGTCAGACACGTGGATGGCTCTCATGCATTCTCGCTATTTCACGGGGTATAAAGAATGGGCATCTTACCCTTGCGAAATAGCATGGGCTGTCGGATCATCTCTTAAACTGATTGACATTTAACCGCCTAAAAAGGCTCTGAGGAGGGGTGGGCCCACTGGCTCACTATGAACACCTAGCATCCAGTCACTTTCAGAGCTGACTTGTCACGCTGTTATACACCAAAAGGAAACCACGGGGCCCCACTTAACTCTTAACAGCCGTATCCTCTAGGGCCGCCATCATGACACGTGGACGGCTCTCATGCATTCTCGCTATTTCGCAGGGTATAAAGAATGGGCATCTTACCCTTGCGAAATAGCGTGGGCCATCGGATCATCTCTTAAACTGATTAGCATTTAACTACCTGAAAAGGCTCTCAGGAGGGGTGGGCCCGCTAACTCACTGTGAACACCTGACATCTAGTCACTTTATTATACGCTAAAAGAAAACCACGAGGCTCTAGTAAACTCTTAACAGCTGTATCCTCCAGGTCATCTCCATCTGTGACCTGACTCACCTCTGGGGCCTGCCTTTTAGCCTTTAATCCCGTCCCGTTGACTGTTGTGACTTGTGCCACGTGCCACCATTTTACTCGCTGTCAACAACTAGCTGGACCATCTATGTGGCATGCCATGTGGTTTTTGCAACTTCGCTGGTTTTAAACTATGCGCAACTTTGCCTAGTGAAATAACGCGAGCCGTGGATCCATCCGCGAGATGCGCACTAGTTACTGGGCCCGACAACTTTAGGAGGAAAACATATAAGGCCATAAATATTTCAATTAATTAACATAACCACCTAGACAAACAACAAGGGGGGACACTTCCTACGACCCCACGACCCATTACTTAAGTGAATAAAGTAACGAAAGATTAGAAACCAGAGGGTTTAAAACAAACACAAGAGGATCTAAAATCAAAAACCCTTAAACCCTTGAGGTCTAGAACAAAGCTAAAGCATTTGAAACTACACCCTATTCAAAAATTTCAACAAAACACAGCCAATCATGGGAAAAGGAAAGCCCATTTTTAATCAATGATAATAGCGGCTCTGACTGGGGATGGTTGATCGCAAGGTCAACACAAGAAAACTCAGAAACTCTGGAGAAATAGACCAAAACACAGACCAAAACAAAAAAGCGGGAAAGGAACAAAATATGTACAAACAAAGGACCTACCGTACATGGACATTAAGAGAAATAATGCTTCAGGAATTGTCCATGCACTGGAAATTCCTGCATTTCATCATCCATATTCTTCAAGAAATATGAATCCTTACCATTTAAGTTACAAACCACAAAAGGGCCAATCAATAGTGATTCAAATTTCTTATGCTTCCCCTTATCCTGTCCTTTTGCATTCCACTGAAGAACCATGTCATCAATTTGAAACTTCTTTAATGGTGTCCTTTTATCAAAAAGATACTTTGACTGTAACTGGATCTTCTAATTTTTCTTATGGGCAAAAGCCCTAAGCTCCTCCATTTCTATAATTTGGATCATTCTATTTTCCATCGGTTCAGATACCTCCATGTCCTCGTTTTGCAAAAACTTATATACTAGAAGAAGGTTATTTACCGGCAATCTGGCTTGGGCACCATAAACTAATTTAAAATGTGACATTCCAATGGATTTCTTAACTGTCATTCTATCTGCCCACAGAGCTAACTTCAACTTTTGATCCCAAGATCTTTTATTCTCTTCTAGGATTTTCTTGATGATATTCAATAGGCTTTTATTGCTGGATTCTGCTTGTCCATTCCCTTGAGGGTGATAAGGTGAAGAATATGACATGAGTATATCGTGACTAGTACAAAAACCTACAAACTCTTCTGATCTAAAACACATGGCATTATCCATCACCAATTTTGCAGGTGTTCCAAATCTAGTTACAATATTATCCATCAAGAAATCAATGACAACTTTACTAGTAGCTCTTCTTGTAGGGATGGCTTCTATCCATTCGGTGAAATAATCAGTGGCCACTATGATCCATCCATGACCTCTCCCTGACTTCTCAACAATTTCTCCAATAAAATCAATGCCCCACTGAACAAAAGGAGCTTCTACAGAGACTAGATTTATGGGTAAGGCTCCTTCATACTTGAGCTTGGATGAGAATCTCTGACATGGGCCACATCTCTGAACATATGCATGGGTATCTTTAAATAAGGTGGGCCAATAATACCCAACCCGTATTATCTTACCAGTAGTAGTCTTAGCAAAATAGTGACCTCCACATACTCCATCATGTATTTTAGTCAACACCTGTTTAGCTTGAAATTCATCCAAACACATTAGTAACTCTCCATCTCTTTTTCTCCAGAAAAGATTACCCCGAATGAGCACATATTTTTGGGACTTGAGTTTCAGAGTTCTTTTCTGATTGTATGTCATTTCTTCTGGGAGTGTATCACCTCTCAAAACTCAAATTATCTCTATGTACCAGGGTTGCCTCTCAATACTAGTGACCAAAGCATCTCTAACCTCAACATTGTGTATTTCTACATTCATGAGATTTGACTCAGTTATGAGCTTAGCCAAACCTAGACCTCTCACCAATTTGGTGATCTTTATCTCCAAGTTGAATTCTTGAATTCTATTAATCCATCTGCATCTCTTTCCAGTAACCTCAGACTGAGACAAAATATCTTTAACTGTAGCATGTGGGACATAGGCAATGATATTTGCATTCACTAAATATGGCCTAAAAGCCTTAATAGCTTTAACTAGGGCATAAGCTTGTTTTTCCATGGTTTCATATTTTAGTTCTGCTACCTGCAAACACTTACTGTAGAAGGCTATGGGATGTTCATATCCTTCATTGTCCTTTTGTAGTAATACAGTAGCCACCGTATGATATGAAGCAAAAGAAAATAGAGAAAAAGGCTTACTATAATCAAGAGATTTCAACACTGGTGCCTCCTGGATTGCTTTCTTAATCTCAACAAAAGCTTTTGAAGCTTCTTGATCCCAATGAAATTTTGTATCCTTCTTAAGCAATTTGATGATAGGCTTCACTATCTCTGCGAAGTTTGCAATGAATCTCCTGACAAAATTTACTCTACCTAAAAAGGATTGGATACCTTTCACATTTTTAGGTTCAGACACCTTATTGATTGCTTCAATTCTCTCAGGGTCTATTCTTACCCCCTCCTTAGAGACTATGTGTCCCAGTAACTTTCCTTCAGTGACCCCAAAATGACATTTCTTGGGATTCAGTTACACACCAAACTCCAAAGCTTTATTGAACACCTTCTCTAGATGCCCACAATGATCATCGGCTTTCTTAGAGAAACAAGTTAAATCATCTTGATAAACCACCATGATGATGTTTATGAATTCTTTGAAAGCTACATCCATAGCTCTCCGAAATGTAGCTCCTGCATTTTTTAATCCAAATGGCAGTCTCACATATACATAAGTCCCCCATGGAGTAGTGAAAGTTGTTTTAAACTATTCAGACTCCTTTACCAACACTTGATTATATCTTGAGAAACCATCCATCATGGATAAAAGATCACATCCTGTCACTCTTTGTAGCATGGCTTCCATATTTGGGGATGAGTAATTATCTTTCAAGGAAGCAACATTTAGATTCCTAAAATCTACACACAATCTGATGTCTCCATTCTTCTTCCTCACTAGGACCAAATTGGAGACCCATGAAGAATTCCTTATTGGTTTGATAATCCACCCTTCTCTCAATTTGGTCAACTCTTTTTGCATTTTAGTTTCTAACAAGGGATTGATAGGCCTCTGTTTCTGTCTAAAAGGCTTAGCATCTGGAAGTAAAGGAACTTCATACTGAAAAATATCTTGTCTATACGCCTTTAGGTCTTCATAAGACCAAGCAAAGACATGCTTATACCTTTTCAATAAGTTAATGAGGTTAGTCCTGACATGAGGGGGTAGTTTCTTTCTAATATATACCAGCTTAGGGGATGATTCTATCCCCAGGTTTACCTCCTCTAACTCTTCCAACTTGGTGGTAGATTGCTGATGTAAATGACTATCATTATAACTAAACATGCTCTCTAGCTCCACCAACCCTTTTGGTATTTCATTGGTTTCCAACTGGACAACATCATTTCCAAACACTGTCTCTCTATTGTCTACCACTTCCACCAATGCATTACAATCAATCTTTTGTCCATCATAATCATCAACACATTGGATAAACCTAAGAATGTCTTCATCATCAGCAAAAACTTGCCAATTGTACACATTATCAGGAATAGCAGGCCTAGATTTTATTTCCACAGTGGAAATACCGGTTAGCGTTGCATCATCATTTTTCAAAGCAACATTAGCTAGGAAATCTGCCATAATATTTTTTGTTCGCTCTATCCAATTAATAGAAAATGCATCAAAATGCTCAACAACTCCCAAACAGCATGCTTATATTGCTTTAATCTATCATTCTTGGATGCATATTTAGATCTCACCTGAGAGACAACCAATTTTGAATCCCCCATTACTTTCAATAGTTGGATTCCATGCCTTTTTGCAACTTCAAGTCCTAGTAATAGGGCTTCATACTCTGCAGTATTATTTGTGCACTGGAATGCCAGTAAAAATTAGTATTTAAAAGTTATGCCTGACGGGGACACAAAAAGAACCCCTGCTCCAGATCCTTCTTTGGAGCAAGCTCCATCAAAATACATCTGCCATAACCCATACTGCTATGCTTGTAGCTCGATTACAATTGGGTCAGTATTCTTCAATTGAGGTGAAATTGGTTGAAGTCTAAAATTATCTAAATCTACATCAATCATACAATTAAGCATACTAGGGTCTACATTTTCAATTACCCTAGGAGCTCGTGGCTCTCTGTATAGTTTGACCTGATTACCACCAATAGGAATGGTAGCATAAGATAAGTAAAGTTGAACATTTCCCCCTACTGCTATTGCCCATTGCCTGGAAAGTAACATGCCATAATGGGGTTTAGTGTCAGTAACAATAACATCCATTTTGTAAGTGGCTTCAGGAAATGCTGCTATTTTTACTTCTATATCTTTCATTGTACCTATCACAGGTACTTCTCTATTATCCATGGCATAGCATTTCCCATACATAGTGGTTACTGATAACCCTAATTCTTTCATAACACCATAGGGCATTACATTAGTAGCAGCTCCTGAATCTATCATGCAGTTTTTAATCAACCGGTTATTGACTAACAAAGTAACATAGAAGGGATCTACTTGAGAAGGCTCCTGAGTGATAGTGGTTCCAACATAAACCTCTGGGGTTCGGAACTCTTGATCCTTTCCAACTTTAGCTAAACCAGTGGGTAATACTGTGTCACTATCAGATATACTAGAGAATAAAGACAAAGTTGCATCCTTATGTTCTTTAATCTTTAGCAATTCTATTAATGGAATAGTGACTTTCATTTGAGTTAAAGCTTGGGCCATATCAAATGTAGAATTATTGCATTTTTCAATATTAACCCTAACTTTTTCTGTTTTGAATTGACTTGCCCTTTTCGCTGTCTCTGCTCCTTGTACATCACCAACATTTTTATCATCTATGCCTTTAGGTACATCTTTAACTTGTTCCTCTTTTTCTTGACCGACCTTAGGAATAGTAGTAGCACTACTTGATGCCCCCCTTTTTGTAACTTCTTTTACAAACATAGAACCCGACTCACCTTGATCAGTGTCTCTCTTGGTGCTTCTCAGATTATAGTTATGTTTTGCTTTGGCAATTGCAGCCTTAGTGAGATTTCTAACTTCTTCCACACTAGGCCTCCTAAGATGAACCTCTTCATCTTCAATTGTTACCACATTCAATGTAGGATGCCAACCTAAGGCTAACTATCCTTGCACTAGCTTTTCACTATCCAGCACATCACTGTATTCACTTTGCATGGATTCCTCATCACTTTCTACGATGGTTTCAAACATATTAATGTCAGGCTCTGCTTCTGGTCTCATAGATTCTTCCAGAGCTTGAGCCACTGCACACTGATGAGGAGAATGTGGTCCATCACAAGCAATACACCAAGGAGTATTTTCTATATTGTGAACAGTTTTCCCTTTCAAAGGATCCAGTGTGTCTTGACTTTGAGCAATTTTGGGCTTCTCAATTTGGGGTTTACCATCCTTCCAATTGGTATTATATGGCATATCATGTAATCTAGGAGGTCTATCTTGCCATTTGTAATGAGGCTTATCATTTTTGTTAACCTTGGCAGTCAAATCTTTCATAGCAATAACCAATTTCTCTATTTTATCATCCTCTTTAGCAACTTTATTAGGTTGTTGTTTGGTTTCTTGCCATAATCTACCATCAGTCCTTCTTCCTAATTTTCCAGATGCTTTTCTGTTACTTTCTACATTTATGGCAATTCTAAAATCATCTCTCAAGTTATGGGGATTTTTATCTCTCAAGGTATAGGCCATTTTGGAATCAAATGCATTGTAATATGTATTAAGGCACATATTATCATCTAGCCTCATCACTTGATACAATCTATGCATGGCTTTCTGGAATCTGGCATTGAAATCAGTGACCATTTCATTCTCAGATTTTCTAATATTGTTGAACTCATTTAGCATGAAACTCACATTAGTCTTGTCACCAATATTGCTCTTGAAAGCAATTTTTAAAATCTTCCCATGAACCTATGCTATTTACCGGAAGACCTCTGTACCAATCTCTTGCATCATCAACCAGGGATTGAACAAACAGTTTCATAATAACATCTTCATCTACTATCTCATAATCATTTATTAGATCCCCAAAAGATTTCAGATGTTCCTCAACACTAATTGCATTGTTCCCAGCAAATTTATGGATTCTGTCTCTTAACTCAGTGGGAACATGATTTGCATATCCCGAGATCCCATCAAAGAACAATTGCCTATATTGTTCTAGATTGATTGGCCTTCTTTGAAAAGGGGTAATAGCACTATTATTTCCCATGGTCATTTTAGCTTTTGGGATTGGAGATTGAAGTGCTTGGGTGTACTATTTATTCATGGGTATTTGGCTTACTGAGGCAATATTAGCATGTACTATAGGTTGAGTATTAACCCGAGGAAAGGAAATGTGTTGGGGATTAGGCTTGCTAAGATCTTCTGATGGGAATGTATTAGGGGGAGCCTTTAAGTAATTAATCTTTCTTTTTACTTCTTGATTCGCTGCTTCTAACTTAGCCTTTTCCAATTCCATTTGGAGGTCTTCCTTTTCCTTCCTCATCCTTTCCATCTCTCTCTCATGTGCTAGAATCCTATGAGAGATCTCTTTTGCAGTTTTAGATTCTACTCCATCATCTACCCATTTCTGTTTTCCTTTATCTAGATTGGCTTTAGGAAATTGGGAGTCATTAAATACTTCCCTAGTTGGCTGGGCTACTGACTTACAAGCTTGTTTAGTTTTGGGGATTATAATTTCTCTGATCACAGGGCCATCCTCGTCACTCTTTTCTTTCTCTTTAGCAAGTACTTCAAGATCAACTATCTGTCTAACAAGCCTGTCTCTTTCCATTAGTTTGGCTTTAACTTCCTTCTCCTTATTTGCCTCCTTTTGGGCTCTTAAGGATATTAAATGATGGACTCTTCTATTTAAATCTTCAATCTCTTGAGACACTTTATCATCATCAGGGAAGTTTTCTTCAAAGTCTGATGCATTAACTTGATCTATGTCAATCAGACTAATGTTCCCATCAATTATCCTAGGAACAGAGTGCCTAATTGCATTTGAACTGATTCTATCTTTTGTAGAAACACTAGCATGAGATAGATCTTGATTTAAAATAGGTGCATCATTAATATTTCCAAACAATCCTGAATGGAAACCTAAAATATCATGCTCTGAATCTTTGGAAGATGAATTAGACTTTGCATAAACAGGTCGATTAGCCATCTTACTAGTATTATTGTTTTTCTACACCCAAGAAGCATTTGATGGTTCATGCAACACAGATCTCTTCTAGCCTCTCCGTGACTGTTCTAGCAAACCTTCTTGCAAAGTTTCACGAGGATGTTTATTCATGAATGATCTTGTGTTTTTTGTTCTTTGCATCTCGCTTGTCTTCCTTTTAGAAAAATTTGTATCTCACAAAGAATGGTTCAAAAGTAATAGAGTCACCACCCACAAAACTATGGGAATAATGAAAACAAGCAGTCTTATCCATAAACACACAACAATTTTCTTTACAAGCCTCAACATAGATCTGTGTTTATATTTTTATTGTAACTTTCCCCAGCAGAGTCGTCACTTTTGTTGTCTTCAAAAACTGATTCCCTTTAACATCCTTAAAGTAAAATGATTAAACTCGGTGCAGAATAGACGTCAAAGATAAGGAAGTTCTCAAGACAACATATGAAAAGGTTTCATTAAACCTTCTATGCTTCGGGCTTACTCAGAGCCCAGGTGGATATACCTTTGTGAATTGAATTCACACTTTCAAACATAAACCCACAGCAAACCAGTCCAGAAAACCAGTGGATCTATTCACCTTGAAATCAACTGAAACAAATAATGGAAGTTATACTTAAAATCAGCATTTTGATCAACAAAACATGCAATAAACAACTTCAATCAATACTAGTGCCTTATCCAAGGTCACAGAGTCATCTAAACTCAGATAATACTCCTCACACAAAACATCTTTATGCGTCTCATTGGCTTGGTTTCTATTAATCCTTGTATATGCCTGACATCTACAAGAATTTATGCATTCGAAATTAAGCTATGATCATCAAAATTCAAAGTTTCTTCCAAAGAGTTTACTGGTATGAGTGATCCCCACTTCTTTAATTTCCGTCCTAAAGGGAAAAGATAATGAACACTTCTACTAAAATTGCTTTGCAATTCCATTCAAAACAGAACAACCCTGGATTATTCAGAATGAAAATAGTAAACAAATTTGCAAACACACTTGAAGACAACACAAAGCTTTACTCAAAACTGATGGTCTATATATTGATATTTAGTTCAAGAAATATTCCAAGAAATTTTGATTCTTCATTAGACTTAGAAAAGCTTAGATAAATTTCTACAGCGTTTTCTTACAATTCGTTGTGATCCCTTTTCCTCTAGTCCTGGTATCCATTTATAACAACATGGATGCACAAAGCTTCAGACTTCTTGAGGAGAGTTTGTTACAATCATTTCTTTCAAAATAAAGAGGTTACAAGCTTTTCACAAAAATAGTCACAAGCTCCTTTTGGCCTCTGCAGTTTCTTCAACAAGCTATTCAGTTGCAACCTCTTCTACCTTTTCAGAGGTGCTCTCCAACTATTCCATATCATGGGTGGTATATTTAGTTGTCCACTCACCATACACCTCTTCTATCGACCATGAGAAATTATTCACTTTATCTTTAGTCTTAGTCAACCTTTTCCAAGAATTTCTCATTTTGTTGACTTCCAAATTGAGAAAACCATAATGTGACTTAATTTTCTCTATCTCTTGAATTGTCAAAACAAAGAAAGAAGCATCATCTAAATCAATAATTCCTTTAACTCTTGCTGATAATTTAGCTTCTATTTCTTTAAGCCACATTTGTTTGTCCTTTAACTGATCTAGGCTAGCAAAAACTCTTGGGAGCAACTCAAAAACTTGGTCAGTGTATTCCTTCTTGCACAGATTAACCTTCCTATCCACATTATCCACCTCTACTGCTAATTGTATGAAGATTTTAGCGACATCAGAAGTGGATTTAATGATGGGATTGGCCCTTGCTTCATCACAGGAAACACACATAAACTCTAAATCTTGCTCCCTAGGCCTCCATCTGTCAAAAATAGGTGTCGAAATGGCCTTGTCTCTTCTGAGCTCATTCCATAT
Source organism: Cryptomeria japonica (assembly GCF_030272615.1). Lineage (NCBI taxonomy): Eukaryota > Viridiplantae > Streptophyta > Pinopsida > Cupressales > Cupressaceae > Cryptomeria > Cryptomeria japonica. The sequence goes on along the minus strand of NC_081414.1, from coordinate 551,952,384 downwards.
CTCCATAATTTTACCTACATTGTTGTAGAGCAATGAGACATTTATTGTATCTGCAAAACTGGAAATTGTAGCCCTTACTTTCTCCTCATATTTCTTTGCATATAAGGCCTGAGCCTGTTTCAAATTTTCTAATTCTTGGGGAGTGATTTCAATCACTTCAGAGCTAGAGGGTGCTAGAGATGGTGGAACCTCAATGATAGGGCTGGTAGGTGGAGGTCTTGTAGGAGAAGAGGAAATCATCAGTGTTGAAGACTCACCTTGATGATATTGTCGAGTCAACTGGCTCTGCAACTTGGCAATGATGTTATCCTTACCTCTTACCTCCTCCTTGGCATTGTTATAAGCCTTCAAAACTATTTCCAGCTTAATTTGGAGGGCCTCTTTCTCTTTGGCTTCATTCTCTGCTATTGCAACACTAAAGTTTGTAGTCTCTAACATAGTGCTAGCAACCTCTACTACCCCTATACTCTGCACTCTCTTCACCATCATTCCACCAAGGTAACTTGACCCTGGGGTGTCTTTTCTTTTCTTACACACATTTCTCTTGAGAGACCACATGATGAGTGCAACATTATCCTTATTGAAAGTAACCCCCTCCATAGGTTTAGTCTCTTTTCTCACCGCATCTAATACCAAGGCATCTGGAATATCACATTTGGGCAAAATAAGCACTCCAGCTTGTGCTACCATATCTCTTCCCTGCTCAGGGGTGATGGTTTTGAATTCTTTCATCATCTCTTGCTTTATTTCCTCTTCCACCAGGGCTAGATCTTTATTGGGCTACTCAGCTTTTCATCTTTCACATCTAGTATTATATTTGTCTATGTGTTGTTTCCATATAAACTACATAAATGCTTCTGATGTGACAAAATTGTTATCAGCTAGAAAGGTACTACTTGCCTGTTTTATCTCAGGATCCCACTCCTGGCCTTTAAGTTTAGTGGTGGTGATATCCATTTCAATAGTGATGGGTTCTTCTCGCATTCCTTCCTCAACTTCATCATAAGTGTATGCAATTTCCCCTAGACTACCTAACTGAAGGAGTTGCTCAACTGCTGCTTGTTCATTCCCTATATGGATAGGGGATTGGGATGGGGAATACCAAGGTGTATCTGATTGTACTTCTTTCCCCACCCTTTGCTTCTTTGGGCTCTCTTGGATGTCAATGACATCTTATATCTTCCTCTTTCTTTTGGAGGTAGAGGGCTCCCCTGTTGTAGGCACCAGCACACTATAACTTAATTTCTTATGCAGTGTGTAATCACCAAGAGGGATTGCCTTGCTGGAAGCTAATCTACTTAGGATCATTCTTTCCTTCTCAGGGTTGCTCTTGATTACAGCTTCCCTCTTCTCCTTCAATGTCTGCATCACATCTTCAAAACAAACAATCAAAAACTTTATTTTCTCTTCTAGTGGGAAAAAGCTAGACAATGGGTCATAGCTGGCATCAAACTGATGCACAAAATCCAAGGCTTCCTTATAAGCCACCCACTTCTCTTTTCTTAGCTCCTGGTCATCTAGATCAAACTCATTTCTAATGAGGTCTTCAGGAAACTGCAATTGATGAGGCCTACCTCTGCATGCTACCTTCTTCCTAAACATACCGTTGAAGAAGTCTTCTAGATCAGCACACTTGGACACTGCAATGGACAAATGATAAGGCTTGAGGAAATCCTCAAACCAATTCCATCCTCCTTTTGTTATTACAAATGGTGAGCTATGGTAGCTGCAGGGAAAATAGTCCCCTTACCCCTGCCTGTCAACTCTGCCTCTTGTAAGACACCAATTTGTCTAAGGATCTCCGCGATTCCCACTTTGAGAGGGACCTGGTAAGGTAACAAAAATGGGGTGCCCCTGAAACCAAAAACTCTGAAAACTGTGGAGACTAGATACAAGTAAATGTCACCCCAGTTATGAACAATTTTTATGTTCTCTGTGAATTCTTTTGGTCTTATGAATTCCAAAAGAACTTTGGGGATTCTTGGGTTCTAAGGGCAGAGGAGAGTCCTTATCTTTGATGCAAAATATTTATCAAACTTCAAAAAACTGGCATCTTCTTTATGCCATGACAACACAGTACTCCATAATTGTACTGGCATTTTTTCTCCTTCCTTCTCCTTAACAAGGTCCAGTCCACTGGCAAAGTAACCACCACCTTTGAAGAGAAAAAGATGCATCAAGAGTGTACCATCCGAAAGGCCTATCCACCTTTCCATTCTTGATTCCTATCAACCCTCCATGAATAGCATCAGCAATGAAAGATGCATAATCAAATGTAATTGCAAGAGAAGGATTCAAAATCTGAGCAATCATTAACAAGTAATGATTCGGCATATTTGCTTCAGCATCTTCTCCCAAAAATTGGCAAAGTGCCCAATACATTCCTTTAGCCCTCAGGGTGAACATACTTAATGAAAAGGGCTTTTGAGTGTTGGGTCCTACAACTGTTAACCCTCCTATTTTCACAAAAAACTCTTTGAGAGGCCCATTCTTGAGATGACTCCTTTGTGCACCATAAATTTGGGCTAATGATGTGAAATTTATAGGTTCTAGAAAATTGGTGAACTCATTAAGCCCAAAATCTGTCCTGAACTCTTCAACATTAATCTCAACAAGGGTTTTCCCATTTACATCCCGAATGCTTCTTGTGACTAGATCATAGTTGAGCTCAATTTGGGTTAGCCAATCTGTGTCCATAAATACCCCTGGGACAACTAATTTCCCAACATCTAATTCCGAGATACAATTTTGCGGGGCAGGAGAATTTCTCATTCCGAATCCAACTTTAAACAACCCCAACCCAGACAATCCAGCCTGTGGGTCTCTCAACCAGTTACCCTTGTCATATAATCCTTCTCGTATCTTTAAACGAGGAGCTTTGGGTACAAATTCTTTTGCCTTTGAAGCCTGATTAGTTGACAACGTCAACTGTTCTAAAAAATCATCAGACACTCCTCTCTGAATAGTTAACTTTACCAGAAAATTCTCTTTTAGGAGCCATTTTTAAAGCGTAAGAAATGAATACCACTCCTAAACAATTCTATGATGAATCAATTATCTTTTTTAAAACACTACACAGGAATTGCTACACAAGAATACGAGAGAACCTGTTCTTCGCTTGAAGGAATTTTCTCTGCAACTGAACCGACTTGCTCTGTACCTGAAGAAAATAACTCTGCATCTGCTCTTCTGCAAAATCCTTTAAAAGATATCTTCACCCGATTGATAGGAAATCCAATTTTGTACTCTGGGCCTTAACTACAACATTGATTCCACATGCTTCAGCCATCCCTTCAAAATTGAATTCATACAAGAATTCATATTTTTCGCTCCAACGGGTCACAACTTTCTTGCAAGTGTTTCATTCTGCTCTTTCGCAACTTCACGAAGCATAACTATCGGGCAGCTTAGTCTTACGAAATAACGCCGACCGTCCAATCAAAAGAAACTTGATCGACCGTTAGATTAACTAACAACTTTGGCTCCGCGCCGGGTCCCGCTGCTCAATTGGCTATATGATACCACGTGGCACCCAACCATTGGCCTTGAAATTTCCTTCACAGTCGACTTAATGCTAGCTATGTGTCTTTCCTTTATACCGCTGGTTCCACCTTGGCGGGCCCAAACTTTCTTCTTAGACCACGTGTCACTGGACACATGGATGGCTCTCATGCATTCTCGCTATTTCGCGGGGTATAAAGCACGGGCATCTTACCCTTGCGAAATAGCATGGGCCGTCGGATCATCTCTTAAACTGATTGGCATTTAACCACTTGAAAAGGCTCTTGAGAGGGGTGGGCCCACTGACTCACTGTGAACACCTGGCATCCAGTCACTTTCGGAGCTGACTTGTCACTCTGTTATATGCCAAAAGGAAACCACGTGGCCCCACTTAACTCTTAACAGTCGTATCCTCCAAGGCCACCATCATGACACGTGGATGACTCTCATGCATTCTCGCTATTTCACGGGGTATAAAGAACGGGCATCTTACACTTTCAAAATAGCACGGGCCGTCGGATCATCTCTTAAACTGATTGGCATTTAACCACCTGAAAAGGCTCTTGGGAGGGGTGGGTCCACTGACTCATTGTGAACACCTGGCGTCCAGTCACTTTATTATACGCCGAAAGAAAACCATGGGGCTCTAGTAAACTCTTAACAGCTATATCCTCCAGGTCATCTCCATCTGTGACTTGACTCACCTCTGGGGCCCACCTCCCGACCCACTAACTGTTGTGACTTGTGCCACATGCCACTATTTTACTCACTATCAACAACTAGCTGGACCGTCTATGTGGCATGCCATGTGGTTTTTGCAACTTCACTAGTTTTAAACTATGCGCAACTTCACCTAGCGAAATAACACGAGCCGTGGATCCATCCACGAGATGCGCACTAGTTATTGGGTCCAACAACTTTAGGAGGAAAACATATAAGGCCATAAATATTTTGATTAATTAACATAACTGCCTAGACAAACAACAAGGGGGGACACTTCCTACGATCCCACGACCCATTACTTAAGTGAATAAAGTAACGAAAGATTTGAAACCAGAGGGTTTAAAACAAACATAAGAGGATCTAAAATCAAAAACCCTTAAACCCTTGAGGTCTAGAACAAAGCTGAAGCATTTGAAACTACACCCTATTCAAAAATTTCAACAAAACATAGCCAATCATGGGAAAAGGAAAGCCCATTTTTAATCAATGATAACAGAAGTGACCATGTTAAAGCATTTCAAACACTCAATCAAAATGTCACCTTGCTAGAGGGTTTTACAAATAAGACTATTAAGTCCACTCGGTTAAGAGATTTTCTGTCACTTCACAAAATAACAGTAATAAAAATCTATCTACAACTTCACATCTAAAATGCTAAAGCAGATTTTTATTTGCTCAATACAATCTAGACATAGAACTAATCTTGTCCATGTGCTGGGCTCTATACTTGGTTATACAAATAGTTCTTCAAGCTTTTGTGCTCGGTAATTACTATGTAGCATCCCTATGCATACACTTGCCTGCATACATTGTTTATCAATAGTTCCCTATTTATAAACAATTGCCAACCGCTTAATCTCCTTGATCACATTTCCCATGCTCAATCATAGCCATCAGATCTTCAAACTTTGACTAGTTTTGATGTATTCTTTGATCTGAAAAATGTTTTACCCTGCCTTGGAACTTGCATACATTTATTGGAACTTGTGCTAGGGTATACGGTTCAATCTATGCTGTAGATCTTCATGCCGATTTTCCTTTGCCATAGATTCTTTAATAAACTTTATGCATGACATACCAATCATTTAATCAGTTCCAACTCATTAGCTTCCTTCATTAAATAATGCATGTAACCATTTGATGCATTCTGTTATTACTCGGTTGCAACTCGGTAAATACTAAACTTTACTCGGTAGACACTCTGTCTTCATTAACCGATAGTGATAACCTTAGGGTTTACCGACTAGGTTCTTTGCTCGGTAACATAGTATAGTATTAACCTTACAATAAATAACATATGTATGATATCAAAACAATCTAAACATCATGATCTCATCATTGTCTAACTCAGTAATAGTTTCCCATTGAATAACTTATTCATCCCCTTATTCATCATATTCTTTCTGTGTCTTTTACCGACACCTTTATACTCATCAAATCATACTTCTCAAGATATGGCAACATCATACTGATTTATAAAATCAATATCTTGACATCAATGACAAAATAATAATATTAAGACAGTAAATCATCCTTAATTAGTTATATCCATAATCATCAACAACCTTCTCAATATCCTTATTGAAATGCCAACAATCTCCCCCTTTGGCATTGATGGAAAAACCAATTGACTTGACCTAATTGATTCGAATTGTTGTGATATTCTAAAATGCTAAAATGCTCTCCCCCTGTCATTAGAATTCTCCCCCATACATTATACTTCTCCTCTTTTCTCAATCTTTCTTTTCTTCAGTCTTCTGCAATCTCCTCCCCCTTTGACAACAATGCCAAAAGTAAAGAACTAAAACATAATTTCTTCCTGTATGAAGTGATTTCCTATTGTGATGTATCAACTTAGTCTTAGTCAGAGCATTTTGTCTTCAATTCATGTTTCCTATATTGTTTCCTGCACACCTTTAGAAAACCTCCTAAAGTTTGTAAATCAGCATCAACTCCTAAAGATATTCTGTAGAGTCATCGAATTGATGCTTTCACCGAACTCAGTCAGTGACTGGAAGATAGGGGTAGGACCCCTAACTTACTTCTGAGATACTCAAAAGTGTCCCTCAACAGTGGCTTGGTGAAGATATCTGCTATTTGTTCCTTTGTGCTAACATACTCCAACACCACTTTCTTCTCTTGAGCTTCTTCTCTAAGATAATGATATTTGATAGAGATGTGTTTCGTCTTAGAGTGCATAACAAGATTCTTTGAAATGCTAATGGAACTAGTATTGTCACAGAATATAGTTACTGGCTCGGTAACTTTCTCATTTATACCATCCAACAGTTGTTTGATCCATGCTATGTTGGTACAATTTAATGTTGCAACAACATATTCAGCTTCTATTGTTGACTATGAAACACATCCTTGTTTCTTGCTAAGCCAACTTACTAGTCTTTCTCCTAAAAAGAAAGCTCCTCCACTTGTGCTTTTTCTATCATCAATGTTGCCTACCCAATCAACATCAGTATAAACTTTTAAATAAAAGTCATTTCCTTTCTGATATACTAAGCCATAATCCTCAGTGCCTTTAAGTATCTAAAAATTCTTTTGATTGCTGTCACGTGTGTTTCATTGGGATCTGCAGAGAATCTTGCAACTATACCTACTGCATGTGCTATATCTGGCCTGCTATGAACAACATATTGTAGCTTTCCAATCATGGATCGATAAAGTGTCTCATCAACAGATGCAGATTCATCATTCTTTGATAATTTACAGTTGGTAGTCATAGGAGTACTTACTGGTTTTGAATCCTCCATTCCAAATTTCTTCAAGATTTCCTTTATGTACTTGGATTGAGTAATGAAAATCTCATTTTTCATTTGCAGTATTTGTAAACCTATAGAATACTTTATCTCACCGATTAATGACATCTCAAATTCTTTGCTCATTTCATTTCCAAAGTTCTTGCATAAAGAGTCAGTTCCACAAAATATAATATCATCAACAAATATGGCTAAGATCAATATTCCATTTTCATCATTCTTCATGTACATATTGTTGTTCTCACTTGTCCTTATAAAACCAATCTTAATCAAATAAGAGTGCAATCTTTCATACCATGCTCTAGGTGCTTGTTTCAAACCTTATAATGCTTTGTTCAATTTATATACCTGATTTTTACTCTTGTCTTCAACAAATCCTTCAGGTTGTTCAATAAAAACTTCTTCTTCTAATATACCATTTAGAAATGTAGATTTGACATCCATTTGATATACCTTGAAATTTTTGTAAGCAGCATATGCTAGCAATGTTCTTACTCCTTCTAGTCTAGCCATAGGTACAAAAGTTTCACCATAATCAATTCCTTCTTCTTGGGCATAACCTTTGCAAACTAGTCTTGCTTTATTTCGAATGACCTCTCCTTTTTCATTCAGCTTGTTTCTAGAAATCCACTTTGTATTGATTACATTTTTGTCCTTCGGTCTTGGGATCAGTGTCCATGTGTCATTCTTCTTGATTTGATCAATCTCTTCTGTCATAACATTTATCCAATCTTCACTGTTAAATGCCTCTTTCACTATTCTCAGCTCAAATTCATATATTAGACATGTGTTCTATCTCAGTTTGTTCCTTGTCATAACTAGATCATCCTTATCTCCTATAATCTGACTTGACGCATGATGTCTTCTAACATATTTGGCTAATACAGGCTCGGTAGGCTTTGTATGATCTTCTTCATCACTCGGTAATTGGATATTCTCTTCATTTTCTTCAACAGTTTCCTTGGTAAGACTTGTCAGTTGAACATAGACAAATTCATCATAGTCTTCTGGTTCCTTGGAATTTCCTTCATCATTTCTTTCTGCAAATTCATCAATTTTCACATTTGCACTTTCTACTATTTTGTTAGATGATTTGATCAGACATTTAAATGCTTTGCTTCTAGAAGAATAACCAAGAAATGTTCCTTCACTTTTCTAATCAAACTTGCCATTTCTATCATCATTGTGTATATAGCATCTACTTCCAAAGATTTTGAAATAACTTACATTAGGTTTCTTGTCATACCAGATTTCATATGGTGTCTTCATAGTTCCTTTCTTCAGTTGTACTCGGTTTAGGGTGTAAACTGCTATGCTTATTGCTTCTCTCCAAAATGTTTGTGACACTTTCTTTTCAATCATCAGGGTTCTGGTACAATCCACAATAGATCTCTTTCTTCTCTCAACTATTCCATTTTGTTGTGGAGTTCTCGATGCAGAGACTTGTCTTTTAATACCATGATCATTGTAGAATAAGTTGAACTCATTAGATGTGAACTCTCCTCCTCTATCTGATCTAAGACATTTTAGTTGTCTTCCTATTTCATTTTCATCTCTTGCCTTGTACCATTTAAACATTTGAAAAGCTTCGAATTTTTCTTTTAAAAACATAACTGACATCGTCCTTGAGTAATCATCCACAAGTAATATGAAATATTTATCACCATAATAACTTTGAACTTTCATAGGACGACAAAGATCAGTGTGCACAAGATCTAAAATTCCCTTAGAAGCATAAGACTTACTTGTAAAGCTTGATCTTGTCATCTTACCCATCCGGCATCCTTGGCACATAGTATTCTCAGGTTTTTCCAAACTTGGTAGACCTCTTACTTGGTACTTCTTACTTATTTTGATCAGATTATCAAAATTTATATGACAGAACCTTTTATGCCATAACCAGGTATCATCTATCTTTGCATATAGACACTTATTCTGAGTTGAGTCAAGGTGAAATGTGTTACCTTTTGTTTGTGTCCCGGTAGCAGCTAACTTTCCATTCTTGTCATGAACTTTGACAATTCCTTTCTAAAATTATATTCGGTATCCTGTATTGTTTAGCTCTGCTACACTCAACAAATTGTATTTCAAGCCTTCAACCCAATAAACATCATTGCATCTTGCATTGTCAAGAAGTGTTATAGATCCTTTACCTTTTATTGGACATGGTGCATCATTACCAAATCTTACATAGCCTCCATCATAATCTTCTAACATAACAAACTTGTGTTTATCACCAGTCATGTGATGTGAGCATCCACTATCTATGATCCAAGAATCATTAGTATTTATGTGAGATATTAGGGCTTTTTCTTCATACCTTTCTTCATCTGATCCATCTTTGATAGCCACATAAACTACTTCCTCTATATTAGTTTCATCTGATTTATCATCATTGGATTCCTCATCAGCTATTAAGCATGTCTTTCTATCTTTTCTTCTGAAGTCTCGATGTCCTTTGTAATGATTGTCTTTTTGTCTATTATCTTGGTAATCTGTCTTTTCAGTAGAATCTTTGTCAGGATAGTTAGGAGCCATGTGTCCTATCTTATCACAATTGAAACATTTCAAAGGTAGTTTTCCTTTATACTTACCTTTGCCTCTCGGCAACCTTCTGGCTAATAGTGCTTCAAACTCTTCTTTCTTTCTGATTTCCTCATACAGTTTGTGTACTTCCTCCATGTTCTTATGAAATCTTTCACTTGCTCCACTATGATCTCATTTAGAGTACTTATACTTTCTTTCATTGTAACTATTAGATTCATCAAGATGAAAAGAACTAAATGTAGATTCAACTTTATTTACTGAAGACCCACTATTATCAAAATTACTTAACTCAAATGCATGTAGCTTACCAATAGTAGCATCGAAAGAAACTAGCATATTGGGTACAGACCTTAATTCATTGATTGCAGAGACTCTGATTGCATAAGCTAGTAGAAGGGTTCTTAACAACTTACTTGTTATATCCTTTTCTTCAATGGTTCCACCTACTCCTTTGATTTGATTGACAATCTCCTTTAGTCTTGTACTGTAATGAGTTATGTTCTCACCTTCATTCATCCTCATAGATTCAAGTTGCCCTCTTAGACTGTCCCCTTTTTCTCTTTGAACATGTTCATCACCGCCATATATAGATATGAGCTTGTCCCACATTGCCTTCGCATCATTGTAGCCTTCTAGATCATTAAACTTTGAGTCAGTCAATGCAGATGTTATTTCAATCATTTCTTGGATATGTTATTGCTTTGCCTTTATCTCTTCCATTGTCAATGGATAGGTGCTCGGTGTAATGAAATCATTCTCCAGATAATATACAACATATTCTCCAACTCTTGATAGGTGCAGCTTCATCCTTTTCTGCCATGTAGAGAAACTTGACTTGTTCAGCTTCGGTGCATCCCTCTTATACATCTTTAGATCTTTTCCTCAAGTACCTTTAAACATTTCTTTTGTAGTCCAAAGCTCTGATACCAATTGATAGTTCTGATACTTAATGTTAAGTACAAATACCAAGCTGATAAGATGAGGGGGGGGGTGAATCATACAAACTTAATCTTCCATAAAAACATTAGATTCAACCTCAGTAACATATACTTCAGTGATATAACCAGAACTGTTAAACATGCAAACTCAAAAGTATATAAACATCATAAACCTCATAACACCCGATTTAACATGGAAACCCAAATAGGGAAAAATCACTGTGGGATTTCGGACCCACTAAGAAATTTACTCTTCTAGAGTATGCTCAGTTAAAAGCAAATCCTATTAAAGATTACAAACACATTGCTAGATGTGACCCGGTTAAGGGATTTTCCACATATCTGTTAGGATCTTCACCTTGTTAGAAGTTACCTTGTTAAAGGATTTCAAACACTCAATCAGAATGTCACCTTGCTAGAGGGTTTTACAAATAAGACTATTAAGTCCACTCGGTTAAGAGATTTTTTCTTGTCACTTCACAAAATAACAGTAATAAAAATCTATCTACAACTTCACATCTAAAATGCTAAAGTAGATTCTTATTTGCTCAATACAATCTAGACATAGAACTAATCTTGTCCATCTGCTAAGCTCTATACTTTGTTATACAAACAGTTCTTCAAGCTTCTGTGCTTGGTAATTACTATGTAGCATCCATGTGCATACACTTGCCTGCATACATTGTTTATCAATAGTTCCCTATTTATAAACAATTGCCAACCGCTTAATCTCCTTGATCACATTTCCCATGATCAATCATAACCATCAGATCTTCAAACTTTGACCAGGTTCGATGTATTCTTCGATCTGAAAAAAGTTTTACCCCGCCTTGGAACTTGCATACATTTATTGGAACTTGTGCTAGGGTATGCGGTTCAATCTGTGTTGTAGATCTTCATGCCGATTTTCCTTTGCCATAGATTCTTTAACAAACTTTATGCATGACATACCAATCATTTAATCAGTTCCAGCTCATCAGCTTCCTTCATTAAATAACACATGTAACCATTTGATGCATTCTGTTACTACTCGGTTGCAACTCGGTAAATACTAAACTTTACTTGGTAGACACTCTGTCTTCATTAACCGATAGCGATAACCTTAGGGTTTATCGACTAGGTTCTTTGCTCGGTAACATAGTATAGTTTTAACCTTACAATAAATAGCATATGTATGATATAAAAACAATCTAAACATCATGATCTCATCATTTTCTAACTCGGTAATAGTTGCCCATTGAATAAATTTTTCATCCCCTTATTCATCATATTCTTTCTGTGTCTTTTACCGACACCTTTATACTCATCAAATCATACTCTTCAAGATATGGCAACATCATACTAATTTAGAAAATCAATATCTTGACATCAATGACAAAATAATAATATTAAGACAGTAAATCATCCTTAATCAGTTATATCCATAATCATCAACAACCTTCTCAATATCCTTATTGAAATGCCAACAATCTCTCCTTGTTTGTTATAATGCCAACAACTTCTACTTCTTGGATACAAAGGCTTTGAATGCAGTCTAAAATTTTCCATATGATTCTCCAAATTCTCACAACTCAACTGCAGTAAGCTTTCCAACCAACATGTCTCTAGTCACTGTAGTCACACTGCGGATCTCATCAATAAGCTACTTTATGCTTGCAAGAAAGAGGCAATGATATCATCACCTTAGCAACAATCTCATCTTCTTCAAGGGTTCCACTGACACATCTGATATTCATGACAAGATCATTCACCCTTACCATAAAGGTTTTTATATTTTCATCTTCTCCCATCTTTAATGCTCCATACTTTCCTTTCAAACTCTAAAACATATCAACTTTAACTTGCGCATCTCCTTCATACAAGGTGTTAGTCTCAAATTTTGATTTCCCTTCTATCCTTCCTATAAGAAATAAATCATTTCTGTCTGCATATGAAAATATCAGGGAAATAGAACTCAAGAGTAACATATAACAAGGTTTTGAGACCTTCTACACTTTGAAGTTATCCAAAGTTCAAGTGGGTATGCCTTCTGTGAATACTTTCACACTTTAAAATTGAGATCCACAGTAAACCAATGCTAAAAAACTTGTGGACTTCATCACCTGAATGAAACTGAAACACTAAAAGAAAAACTTGTATTCATTTCAGTATTGATCTTCAAGAAAAAGATAGAAAGAGATCCTACAATCTGATACTAGCGCATTATCTGGGCTACAGAGTCACCTAAATCAAACAATAATTCTCAAAATGGAACACTCATATACATCTCATCATTTTGGCTTTTATGAATCTCATACATGCCTAACATATATATAGATCCTCTCCCATTCAACTAAAACAATTCATCAGATTCATAGCAACAAACAATAGACTTGCTGACAGAAGTATTTCATGCACATTTAATCCCTCTCCTGAAGAGAAAAGTCATAAATAACATCTACAAGATTGCCTTACAATCCATGTTTATTCGAACAACCCTAGATTATCCAAATGAAACCAGCAACCTAAAGAATGCATATCAGAAGACAAAGGAATTTTAGGCCTGAAACTTTGATTTGTATATTCATATTCATTCTTGAAAAATATTACATAACTCAGAGCAATCTCTTTAAAACCAGAAAAGGTCCTAAATATATTTTGCCAGAGGTTCCTTACAAAATTCTTGTGATCTCCCAAAAAATGAGAAGAATAGAGACTAAGAAGAAGAGGGAAAAGATTAGGTCTACAACCAAAATTGCCAAATGCCTTCTTCCCTAACTAAAAACTATTTCGTTGTCCTTTCCATGGAAACTACTCTCAGAATGTCAAAGTTTTGTTGAAACAAACTTCATGATTGGATTCCTTGTCTAGAGGGCTTTCCAACGGTATACAATACTTGCCATTTCAGGCAAAAATTAGCCTTTGAGCGAATTAATCACTCATGTGCCTCTGTCATCTAAATTTTTCAAATTTTCTATATAGTCTCAACTATATATTTAATCTAATTTTAACTTTGATTTTTCCCTCTTTTTTGGCCTGATGTCCTACCACGTGGCGGTCTTTGATTGGCTCGAAGGGTCTACTAGTCTCCACCTATTTGTCGAGGCTGCCATATGTCTGCCACCTATGTCATCTGGTTGCTCGGTCTTTTGATGGAATTTCTTCTTCGGTGAGCAGTCTACAGGTCTCATCGAATAGGCATTTTCATCAAAACTGTCAGGCCCACCATGGACCACCACCTAAGCACCATGTCACTGTCAGGTCTACCTCATGTCCGTCACCTGTCTGTCAAGTCTCAGTCTTTCGGTGGAAATTCTTCTTCGGCGAGCGGTCTAGAGGTCTCATCGAACAGGCTTTTTCATTGAAATCCATCACCTTAAGCACCATGTCACTGCTTTGTCATCACCACCCAGACCTACACTGGACTGCCATCGGACCCGCCATGTCACCTTTTGCCATTTCGCAATAGGTAACTCTCGATCATCTTCCCTTCGCGAAGTCACGACAGCTGTTGGATCTCCTGCAACTTGCTTTCTCGTTAATCTGCTCCTTCTCTGCAAAATTTGTCTACCTCGATATCTGTGCCTGCATGGGGTCCACTTGTCGCCACTTGTCGACCTCCTCGATCTCCTTGGGAAGCATGCCCACACGCATGGGGTCTACTTATGCACCCATCAACAGCATCCATCAAAAACCTCTTGAGGCTTTGACACTATGGATGGGTGTAACTTTACTTAAAAATACCAAAATTTTCTCTTGCCAGCCAATGTGGGATAAAGCTTATGCCTGAAAATACATTTTTTGAAGGTTTTCTTTGCAACTTTAATGGCACATCTTCCTCACTCTCCATGCAGGGCGATTTACACTAAACACCTCACGAATTCCTCACAAATTGCATGATGCTTGAGTGTTTTAGAATAGCATCTAGCCATGCCACTCTGCCATTACTAGTTTTCACGTGGGGGGATGCTGGAGGCTTCTTACTTACCATATTCATTTGCAAAAGTATGTGAATCTCTAACCAAAGCCATGCAGAAGGAAAAGGATGTTGGAATTTTACTTGGCTATTTGCAATTTATTGAAGACTAAACACTGCCCTCTTCATCATCCACGCAGGGCTCCCATCTTTGCACTTGGTGTTTGCAAAGTTTCTGAAAACTTTAATGCTGCCCTCCAAACTACCACGCAGGGCAGGGGTTGCATTGCAGTGGCTTGAGGTTTTAAATTCTTTTACTAGCCAACACGTGAGAAGAGGTTTTGAGTTTGCTAAAAGATTTTCTGTTGTGTGCCTTGTTTGTTCCACGTGGGAGGATGTTATTGTCTTGTCCTCCACCATACCATGCAGGAGATTGCATTGAATTTGGAGGCTTCAACATTCCCTCTCCAGCACCATCCAAGCATGGGGATATTAGTTAGTTCACGCCTTCATGTGTTGTGCAGGAGAATACTTGCAAAAATTCTGAATGCTTTTCTTAACTTTACCCTCTACGCAGCCCCTAGTAATAGCCTAGAGGTTTCTACAGTTTTCAATGCCCTCTCCAGCAGTGAGGACTTGGCATATGTTATGGAATTTGGGCTCAAACCTGCCACATTGCATTGGGTTAAAAGCTTTATCCTTATCTTTCCACATTGAATGGGAGTCTCTGGCGATAAATCCACCAAATTGCAATTGCTTGAGGTTATATGCCTTTCAACACCTCTTTCAACCATGCAGAGGAAAGCTCACATGCACAGAAACTAATGTGTTTTGGGGATAAAATGAGAGTCACAACTACAACAACATAGGAATGGCTCTCTCTGGCATCGCCATAATAAAAGCATTTCACCCACAAGTTCTCCTTCTCTTGCAATATATGTATCTTTGGTATAAAAGGCATGTCTTAAAACTCTCACACATTGCATCCAAAAACAATGATCATCCACATTCTTGAACCAATGTACCCACCTGACTAAGTCTAAATAGAGATGCCACTTGATGTCATGCCTGAGATCTTTTGGAAAGCTTTGAAATTAATGCTTTTCATCAACACCTCTGGTTTGAAAGCCATTTGCATTTAGACACGATTTCTAAGATCTTTAGGGAGTAAGTGATGGCGCATCCATACCTCTATATCAATCCTATTTACTCTCATTTCTTGCAGCTCTTTTGCAATTTGTACTAGACCTATCATGAGCCCTCTTTTACCAAATTACATAGATGGAGATATGAAAGTTGTTTGGAACTAAAACACCATGTGTACTGAAAAAGATTATCTATGAGGGATCGTATAACCATAACAATAGTTGCCAAATTCTTGTCTATACTGAGGCAATTTAATCCATCATCCGCAAGTGGTATATAAAAGAAGAATGGATCAACAGATATTGAAGACTACCCTGGACACTTCATTTACCAATGAACAATCATTTAAATATCCTAAAATCCTCTCAGTGAACCAAGTTGCCAATAAAATCAATCCATGAGCATGAGCCAAGTCGGGCCCCAAAGTGGGTCAGAGTAAAAAAAAAATCTTTTTCATGCAATTGACCTTCAAAATGCCTCATACACCTTGAAGGTAACTCTGGAATCGATTGGCAGCATTTTCGGATCATCAAACTAAGTTTTGCAACTTTCAGGCACCTGCACCACATTTTCGCATTTAATCGCGAAGACATAATTTTCAAACCTGTCAATACACCTTTCTGGACCTCACCATCTGACAGGCATGTACTTTGATATACAAGCATGAACTCTACCAAATGTTTTTTCAAGACGAATCCCAAGCGAAGAGATATTAATTGTCAAAAATGACCAACTGGCTTTGTCAACACTATGGACCTGATGAAGTCAATGTTCAGGCAACTCATGATGCTTTTCTTAAAAATATCAAACAACCTCCATAGACCTTCAAATCTGAGACATAGGTACCTTGAAGTACATATGAAAACTTAGAATTCTTAGTTTGACCAAAAGTCTGACTGGGTGCAAATGGTGCGCTCATGAAAACGACTAATTTAACTGATATAGCACTGAGAGTACAGATCACTGAAATAGATGGCTCAAGAAACCCTTCTGAAAACCGATCAAACGGATTTTTAGGAGCTTGAAACTGGAAACTTAGCTTGTCATTTATACCAAAAATATCCCGGAACAAACATTTCAGTATGACATTCACCAAGGAAACTTTTACACTTATGCAAAACAGGGCTCTGACTAGCAGCTGAAACAGGGACGTCAAACCACACCAACTGCAAACGGATTTGGCTTTGAAAAGTGAGCAAATGGATTCATAAGGAATTGAAATTTTGCAAGCTAGCTCAAATTTATGTATAGAATCCAATCCATTTTTAATTTCATTATGACAATCAACAGGGCAAAAGATATAAGCACTCAAAGTAGGCTACTTAATAAAATCTGCATTTGTGCCTAAAATGCACCTTCAGCGCACCCCTTGAAATGGGTACCTGGTAAACTTATCCAAACTAAATTATAAAAGTTTCACATCACTGCATAGTCCAAATGAAAGGTGTAGGACACAATTCCCAAGCCTTACCCTTTGAAAATCATCCGGCTCCATTTTACCCTCTCTTTGACTAGGCCATTCAAACCGACTCATTTGGAAAAGCAAAGCAAAATTTTGAAATGGGCCTCTAAACTTGAATCAAATTTAATGAGTCCCAATAGTGGCTCTGACTGGGGATAGTTGATTGCAAGATCAACAGAAGAATTCAGAATCTATGGTTAAGCAGACCACCCAAAAATGGAATACTCTCTTCTCTTCTAAAAAATAGGGCTTCCTTATTCTACCCAAACAGCAGGGCACTTTATTGAAAACCACAAAACTGAAAGCAAAGAGACTGTACAAGATATATAAACATACTTATAAAATGGCTCCCAGCCACTAAATTCTAAACCAACTCTTTCCCTTATCAAAAATCTGATTCTCATCACTTAATAATGTAAACAATCTGAAGAAAACACTAATAATCAGAGAAATGTTTCTATTACGACACACATCTTTCAGCATGCTTTTTGAATCAGCATTATATGCATACTCATCATGAACATAATTTTGAACCTTACTTTCATGATCAAATACTGAAACATATCCATTATTTTCATCATCTACTAAGTGAAATAAATCAGCATCTTTAACATCCCACTCTTGAAAAAATGAACATACGTCTGGCTCAAGCATATAATCTGAAGTAAGATTTGCACATTCACTCATCTTCACATGAAAAACTTCAAGATGGGGTTCAAACACACTAGCAAGCAACCCATTCCAAAAATCTCCATCCTGACACATGTCACTGTTGCATGGAATGGTATCAGCATCATGGACTGGTTCATCATTTACAACATCTAGCTGATCAATTATTTCTTCATACAAAGGGTTAGAAACCAAATGAAGATTCCCCTTATGACCATTATGAAAATGAAGTGGTTGGTCCATATCTATATCAACATTGAATAAAATATTAGAAAAATTGCTAAAGATACCATCCATTCGATCATCATAATCATCTTCATCAGACAAAGAAGAAAATGAAACTTGGCTGGAACTATCCTCAGTGTTGCATGTTTCACAACCACAAAATTTCATCCTATGACCATCATTCTAAAAATCAGGATAATCATACTTATCTTGCCACAACTGATATTTTTTACCAGTAGAACACTCATCATCAACCAAAGAATGAAAATGAATATCACTACCATTTACTTCATCTGATG
This sequence comes from Cryptomeria japonica, assembly GCF_030272615.1. NCBI lineage: Eukaryota > Viridiplantae > Streptophyta > Pinopsida > Cupressales > Cupressaceae > Cryptomeria > Cryptomeria japonica. The sequence continues at coordinate 551,934,208 of NC_081414.1, read as the reverse complement.
AATATCTAGCGTGTTCACTTAAATTTTCTATCATAAAACCATCTGTTAGATTAGCATGTTGTTCATCAAATGTATATGTTGGCATTATGTGAACCAGGATGAATACATAATGATATTGTATGTTGTCATTGATGTCAATATGAGACATGGTGTGAACCGGCACATGTGATAGGTGAAAAGAGAGAGGAACTGGCATATGTATGAATCGGTTTATATGCCAAAGTGAACCGACATATTTGTTCAAGATGAATCGACATGCAGTTACGGGAACTGGCACATAGAAGCATTGTGTTACTACTGGTTGGTAGGTAGTTTACATTTTAGGATTTCCAGTTGGAGCACCTCAAGCCTGTGTGACTCAATTGGTGATCTTTGTGTGATGAGTTAGTAGTATAATGGAGAATGGATCATGTTGCCACGTAAGCTCTATGCGCGTGAAGGATCTTGCATGAAGAAGACTATTCCTATCTACCTCGGGAATGTGTGAAGTCTGTCAAATGGTGATAACGCATGATGGGTTATCAGCCGCCATAAAATCGATGGAAAATGGATGATGGAGAATGTCTTGAGATTGATTCAAGATTGTTGCATTTAATGTAGTATGATTCAATGGTCGGGATGGAACCACTTGAATTGCTTAACCCAACAGGTTTAGGGTTTAGGGTTTTTGCTATCGACCTGTCTGTTTCCTATAAGGTCGATGTTGTATTTCTTCCTAGGGTTGTTGGAAAAAGTTGTGAGTGTGTATCCAAGGGAAGTGATACGTGATTCTTTCCAGACCAAAGGAGAGAAGAGATACCTACAAAGTGAATGTGCAGAAGGAGAAGAGGAGCCAAAATGAATCTGCATTAGCATTGAGTGTTGTTATCAGATCATTGTAATTCCTGTTGATCTTTAACCACTTCAATAGTTGTAAAATCCCCTAATATGGTAGCCTTAACTGGCTAGGGTAGTCTTAACTGACTTGATTCAAATCCCTTAACCGGGTAACTCGAGGTTAATGAGTTCTGAGAAGCTATAGAGCTCTGGAGATCCTTTAGCTATTGAGTTCTTGAAATCCTCTAACAAGGTAACCCTACTAGGTTTAACCCTTAACCAGGTATTATAGCCATCCATTAACCGAGTGAACCCTAACAGGATCGATTCCTAGCAGAACCTATTGTAATGTCTTTAACCAAACAAGGCTCCTAATAGAGCAGACTTCAAAAGAGTTCAAAAGCAACTTGTGGGTATTCATCCCCACCATGGTTTTTCCCAGTTGGGTTTCCACGTGAAAAATATGTGTGTCGTGTGTGATGCTTTTGTCTTGTGATGCTTTGTTATTACCTGGTGAGCATATGATGGTTCTGTGTTTTATGCTTGTCTATAAAACATATTGAACTAACTGTTGTGATGATCAGATGATAGTTTACCTGTTCATGCATGAGAGTGTAACAATATTATAGTATTGAGCTAAAAGGAAAGCTTAGTGAGTGACCAGTTTTTGACTGTTTGAGTTGTACTGGATGTTACCTGTTGCACTCTGTTTTGACCAGTACCTCTGTTTGTCAGTCATTTGGAGTATCTACTATCAAACTGGTTTTGGATTGTATTTGTGTTTGTACTAATTCACCCCCCCCTCTCAGTACCGGTTTGGTACTAGTGGTTTATCACTGATTTATCAATTGGTATCAGAGCACTCCAGGTCCTCTATGTTGTAAGCTTAACCGCTTGAGGAAAAGATCCTAGTCAAATGATGAAGAGGGAAGGTCCAAAGTTTAATAGGGAAAATTTTGGTATATGGAAAGACAAGATGAAGATATTCATCAAAAGAATGGGTGTTCAACATTGGAGTTATTTTGAAAATGTATATATTATTCCTACCGGTACTCTCACCGATGACCAAAAGAGAGAGATACAAGAAAATGGGCAAGTCATGGAAGCCCTCATCAGTAGTCTATCTGACATTGAGTTTATTGATGTTCAGGACAAGGCAAATCCCAAAGAGGTATGGGATGCTCTTGAAAATATCTATGGTGGTGATGAGCATGTAAAACAGGCTAAGGAAGAAAGCCTGAGAGGGAAGTTTGAAGACATGCAGATGGTTGAAGGAGAGACCATTTAGTAGTATGGAATAAGAATCAAAATGGTTGTTGGAGAAATCAAGAGTGCAGGTGGCAAAATAGAAGATTCCACTATGGTAAGTAAAGTCCTGAGATCCCTGTTGCCGGTCTATGCAATAAGGGTCACTGCTATTCAGGAGCTGAGATCAATAGACAAGTCTAAGGTGTCCTTGGACTCCATCATAGCCAAGTTGATAGCCTATGAGCTGAATAGTTTTGATGGCAGTTTTCAAAAGACAAAATCAGCTTTTAAAGCCTCTGCTATACCATCCAGAAAAGGAAAAGAGGCTAGCACTAGTGGGGAACCTAGTCAGAGCAGAGAAATGAATGATGAGGAGTTTCTGATGGAATTTGAAGCTCTTCTTGCTAGGAAATTTTCAAAAGGAACTGGTAAATACAAAGGTAAGCTCCCTTTGAAATGTTTTTCCTATAATCGAATAGGACATATTGCTATGAACTGTCCTAATAGCGACAACAAGGATAAACCAGAGAGGTTCAAGAAATTCAAAGGAGGAAACCAGAGAAACTATTTTGTGGCAGTTGATGAAGGTGTCACAGATGAGGAATCAGAAGATGAAGAGAATGAAGACATTGTGTTTGTTGTTGTAAAGGAAGATGTGGCAGACAAGAAGGCTCTTGTCTCCCGGTTTGATAGTTCAAATGAATGGATCATTGACAGTGGTTGTTCTCACCATATGACTAGTCATCGGAGCAAGTTTCTATCCTTAGAGGAATATGATGGTGGTGAGGTTCACTTTGGCAATGATGCACCATGCATGGTCAAAGGTAGAGGGTCCATCTCTCTGAATGGAAAGAGTAGTGTTGAAAATGTGTACTGGGTTGATGGTCTCAGACACAACCTTCTAAGTGTTGCCCAGCTAAATAATAGTGGCCTCACTCTACAATTCAAGAATGGAATTTTTAGAATCAAAGGTAAAGATGGTAAATTGGTGGCTACCGGCATGCAGACCAAAGGTAACCTATTTCATCTGAATGCAAATGTAAGTACCTATCTTATGGCTAAGCTTGATGATAGTTGGATATGGCATAGGAGACTCTGCCATGTAAACTTTGATAACATTGCGAAGGCTAGTAAGATCAAGGCAGTTAGAGGGTTGCTGGCGCTAAGAAAACTAGATAATACCTTGTGTAGAGAGTGTCAATTGGGGAAAATGTCTTCCTCAACCTTTAAAGGTAAATCTTTTACTGCTGACAACTTGCTTGATCTTGTGCATACTAATTTGTGTGGTCCTATGAAAACTAGAAGTGTGTAGGGTGATAGGTACTTCATGATCCTCACTGATGACTGCTCAAGAATGATATGGGTCACATTCTTGAAAGACAAGTCTGAAGCTTTTGGGAAATTCAAAGCTTTGAGAGCATTAGTGGAGAAGGAAAGCGGTAAAAGGATCAAGTGTCTCAGAACTGATCAAGGAGGGGAGTTCACTTCCAGTGAATTCAACAAGTACTGTGAAGAATTTGGCATCAAGAGACAGTTGTCTGCCCCCCGGAATCCATAGCAGAATGGCCTAGTAGAGAGGAATAACCGGACTGTGGTTGAAGCAACTAGAACCATGTTGATTCAAGGAAAGGTTGCTCACACCTTTTGGAGAAAAGCGGTGAGCACTGCAGTCTACACTATGAACCGAGTACTCATCAAGAAAGGTAAGGACAAAACTCCTTATGAGTATTGGACCGGTAGGACACCTGTGGTTAGCTACTTTAAGGTATTTGGTAGAAAATTTTATATCAAGAGGAGTGAACATCAGGGCAAATTTGAAGCTAAATGTGATGAGGGAATATTTCTAGGATATTCCACCAAGAGTAAAGCTTTCAAGTGCTACAACAATAGGACTCAGAGAATTATGGAAAGTATCAACGTAAGAGTTGATGAATCCTCTAAGAAAACTGAGGAAACCGACAGTGAGCAAGCTATAAATGAACCAGTTACAACCTTCTGGGAACCGGTTGTTAGTCAACCAAGTACTAGTAATAGTGTCCCTGAAACGGTGAATGCTGATACTGACGAAGATGAGGATGAAGAGGAAAAGCAAGAAGAACCAGTTAAGACCATTCCTCAGTATGTCAAGTTGAATCATGATCCTAAGAAGATCATAGGTGATAAGGATGTAAGAATCCTTACAAGAAGAAATATCAAAGAAAACTCATGTATGATCTCTGAATTTGAGCCTAAATCATTCAAAGAGGCTCATAAAGATGAAGACTGGATCAAAGCAATGGAAGAGGAACTTGACCAGATAGAGAAAAATGGTACATGGTCCTTGGTACCCAGACCAGAGCATAAAAATGTCATTGGCACCAAATGGGTGTTCGGAAACAAGTTGAATGAGGATGGCATAGTGATTAGGAATAAAGCCAGATTGGTGTGCAAAGGATATTCTCAAGAAGGAGAAGACTATGGAGAAACCTTTGCTCCTGTAGCCAAATTGGAAGGAGTTCGTATGCTTCTTGCAGATGCAGCTTTTAAAAGGTTCAAAGTATATCAGATGGATGTAAAATCTGCATTCCTAAATGGTGTACTTGAAGAGGAGGTATATATAGAGAAACTAGATGGGTTTTCTCTATCTAAAGACAGTGATATGGTGTGCAGGCTACATAAAGCCTTATATGGTCTAAAGCAAGCACCTAGGGCATGGTATGAATGCCTACATTCCCATCTTGTGAAGATTGGATTTGAGAGAACAAGTGAAGGTAGCAATATCTACCTGAAGTCTGAAGGAAATCAGATCCTGATCTATGAGGTTTTTGTTGATGATATTATCTTTGGAGGAGATGACAAGATGAGTCATGAGTTTACTGATGAGATGAAGAAAGAGTTTGAGATGTCACTCATAGGGGAGATTAAGTTCTTTATTGGACTGCAGATCCAGCAGATGGAAGATGGAATATTTATCACTCAATCCAAATATGTCAAAGAGGTATTAAAGACCTTTGGCATGGAAGATAGCAAACCAGTTGGTGCACCGATGGTGATCGGTTGCAAATTGACAAAAGAGGATGATTCTGCACTAGTTGATGAGAAGGAATACCAATCAATGATTGGTAAGTTGCATTATGTAGTGCATAGTAGACCTAATATTGCACATGCAGTTGGCATTCCTGCAAGGTTCTAGAAGAGTCCCAGAGAATCCCACTTGATTGCAGTAAAGTGGATTCTTAAGTATCTGAAGGGAATAGTTGACTATGGATTGTGGTACCAATACAACAATGATTTCAATCTGAAAGTATTCACAGATGCTGATTGGGTAGGTAATGTGGATGACCGGAAAAGCACAACCGGTGATCCATTCTTTCTCAGTGGTAGACTGGTCTCATGGATGAGTAAAAAGTAGAGTCGTATCTCTCAGTCTATAGCGGAAGTGGAGTATGTTGCAGCTTTCATGAACTGCACTCAGATAATTTGGATGAAGCATAAGGCTTTAAGATACCTGTATCTGAACCGGTAAGTATATTCTGTGATAACACAAGTGCTATCAATATATCTAAGAATCCGGTTTTACATTCTAGAACCAAGCATTTTGAGCTTAAGTATCATTTCTTGAGGGAAAAGGTTCAGAATAAGGAGATTGCACTTGAACATGTTTCCAGTAAGGAGCAGTTAGCAGACATATTCACCAAGCCTCTCCCAAAGAAAACATTTGTGCATTTGAGAGGTGAATTAGGGGTATTGCCCCTTCAGGAGGTGAACTAAAAGTAATTGTTCCACATCAGTCAGGTATTGGAAAGACAAATTTTTTGTTGATTGATGTGTTGAAGGATGCTACTACTTAGGGGGGGCAACATGATGGAATAGAGATGCTTGTACCTCCACTTTAGCATTGTTGTCAAAGGGGGAGAAGGAGTGAAGCGAAAAGATATCTACAGCAAATGGGGGACAAGATGTGAAGCGGAGAAGATATCTTTGTATATTGCCATCAATGCCAAAGGGGGAGATTGTTGGCATTATGTGAACCGACATGAAGACATAATGATATTGTATGTTGTCATTGATGTCAATATGAGACATGGTGTGAACCGGCACATGTGATAGGTGAAAAGAGAGAGGAACCGGCATATGTATGAACCGGTTTATCTGACAAAGTGAAGCGGTATATTTGTTCAAGATGAACCGGCATGCAATTGCAGGAACTGACACATGGAAGTATTATGTTACTACCGGTTGGTAGGTAGTTTACACTTCAGGATTTTTGGTTGGAGCACCTCCAGCCTGTGTGACTCAATCGGTGATCTTTGTGTGATGAGTTAGCAGTATAATGAAGAACAGATCATGTTGCCAAGTAAGATGTATGCGCTAACAAGGTAACCCTACCGGGTTTAACCCTTAATCAGGTATTATAGCCATCCCTTAACCGGGTGATCCCTAACAGGATCGGTTCCTAGGAGAACCTATTGTAATGTCTTTAACCGGACAAGTCTCCTAGTAGAGCAGATTTCAAAAGAGTTCAGAAGAAACTTGTGGGTATTCATCCCCACTGTGGTTTTTCCCAGTTGGGTTTCCACATGAAAAATATGTGTCATGTGTGATGCTTTTGTCTTGTGACACTTTGTTATTACCTGGTGAGCATATGATGGTTCTGTGTTTTATATCTATCTATAAAACATACTCAACTAACTGTTGTGATGATCAGATGATAGTTTACTTGTTCATGCATGAGAGTGTAATGATATTTTAGTATTGAGCTAAAAGGAAAGCTTAGTGAGTGACCGGTTTGTGACTGTTTGAGTTGTACTGGATGTTACCTATTGCACTATGTTTTGACCAGTACCTCTATTTGTTAGTCATTTGGAGTATCTGCTGTCAAACCAATTTTGGACTGTATTTGTGTTTGTACTGATTCACACCCCCCTCTCAGTACCAGTTTGATACTAGTGGTTCATCATTGAGTTATCAGTATAAGCATTCAGTTCCTAGTCCTTTTTTGGAGAATCCTCTTCACCATATTGTAGAAGGTCTTTATCAATAACTGTAAGGCTCTCCAACATTTGAACCTTCTTGTCCACAACTTCAAGAGCTTTCTTAAGTTCTGCAATCTTTTGGAATTGCATTGCACTTTGCTGTTCCATGTGAGATTCCGTAAAAAATTGTTCATCAATGTGTGTTATATTTTCATTGCAATCATGTGTACCATTGAGATTTTCTGAATTCACTTTGTGCATAATTTTCAAATTAGAAAGATCATCAACATGATTATAAGAAGTGAAATCTGAAAATACTTTTACTTCATCCTCAACACAAGTGACATTATCAATATCTAAGTGAGTATCAACCATTGTTTGCACCAAACAACTCTGATTTTCATAGGGAATTAAATTATTGTGGTTGCTAGCACAAGTATGAACACCAAAACTCTGAACATTACTTCTCACTTCACACTTAGTTGTAGTATTACAAACATTATGGTAGTAGACACCAGTAGAAACAAGTCTTTTAGGACTACCATATTTTAAATTTTTCTCTATGTCCATGGCTGTCTCAAATGCCTAATGTAATGTCTTTTGCTCTTTATCTCTCAACCTATAACTCATCTTACTTCCAAAGGCATCCAAATAAATCACTAAAGACACTTCATCATTTAGTTTATACCCTTGTGGGATCTCAGCCAATGCTTTGGAGAATCTAACATTGAAGGCCGAGACTAACTCACCTTCCTCAATTTTGATCTCCATCAATTTCCTTAGTGCATCATTAAAGTTTATTCTCTTAGGAAATTGCTCAAGAAAAGATGCAACTAATTCTTCCCATGAGGGGATAGAAGCTTCTTGCAAAAATGAGAACCAAATCCTGGCATCCCCTTTCAAGCTCTACACAAACAACTTCATGCAAACATGCTCATGACAGATCTCATAATCATTCATTAAATCAACAAATTTTTGCACATGCATTCTTGCTGATTGTAACTGGTCCCCATTAAACAATGGTAAATGCTTCCTAATGTCACTTGGAATCTGATTCGGGTAACCAGGTATGCCATCAAAACAAAATGTCACATAACCTTTAATAGAGAAATTTCTATAGCAATCCTTTACTAGCTACAATCTGTATTACTCAAAATGCTTCACCCATGCTTTAATTGAAACTTTTCAAAATAGGAAATATGTGAAGTATGAATTTATTTTCCTTTTTATGGTGACTTTTTCACCTAATAAGGAACAAATAACTACCTCAACAATGAGGAATACTTGGAGTAAATTTGTTGCTGCTGTTCACTTCACTTCTGAATGGAAATTTGAAGAACTCCTCCAAATCTCAAGTTCTTTCTTACAGAGTTGCCACCTCCCTGAAGAGGAAAAATCTAACCACTGATCTACACTCTAAAACACTTTTAGATTTCTAGGTCTCACCACACACAATAGAGTCACATAATCATTTTCTTATTTTCAAAGCAACAAAATATCCAGGACACACTTTCAAATCTGAAAATGACTTTCAGATTTGTACACTTCTAAGACTCTTCCCCAAATGAATTTTGGCCAGACTCATGGCTTTCACTTAACAAAATTTTTACATCATTCTCTCCAGCAGAGTCGCCACTTTTGTTAGTCTCAAATTTTGATTTCCCTTCTATCTTTCCTATAAGAAATAAATCAACTTTGTCTGCATATGAAAAGATTAGGGAAATGGAACTCAAGAGTAAAATATAACAAGGTTTTGAGACCTTCTACACTTTGAAGTTATCCAAAGTTCAAGTGGGTATACCTTCTATGAATACTTTCACACTTTAAAATTGAGATCCATAGTAAACCAATGTTAAAAAACCTATGGACTTCATCACCTCAATGAAACTGAAACACTAAAAAAAAAACTTGTATTCATTTCAGTATTGATCTTCAAGAAAAGATAGAAAGAGATCCTACAATCTGATACCAGTGCCTTATCTGGGCTACAGATTCACCTAAATCAAACAATAATTCTAAAAATGGAACACTCATATACATCTCATCATTTTCACTTTTATGAATCCCATACATGCCTAACATATATATAGATCCTCTCCCATTCAACTAAAACAATTCATCAGATTCATAGCAACAAACAATAGACTTGCTGACAGAAGTATTTCTTGCACATTTAATCCCTCTCCTGAAGAGAAAAGCCATAAATAACATCTACAAGATTGCCTTACAATCCATGTTTATTCGAACAACCCTAGATTATCCAAATGAAACTAGCAAACTAAAGAATACATACTAGAAGACAAAGGAATTTTAGGCCTGAAACTTTGATCTGTATATTCATATTCATTTTTGAAAAATATTACATAACTTAGAGGTATCTCTTTAAAACTAGAAAAGGTCCTAAATATATTTTGCCAGAGGTTCCTTACAAAATTCTTGTGATCTCCCAAAAAATGAGAAGAATAGAGACTAAGAAGAAGAGGGAAAAGATTAGGTCTGCAATCAAAATTGCCAGATGCCTTCTTCCCTAACTGAAAAGTATTCCATTCTCCTTTCCATGGAAACTTCTCTCAGAACATCAAAGAGCTATTGAAACAGACTTAATAATTGGATTCCTTGTCTTGAGGGCTTTCTAATGGTATACAATACTTGCCATTTTGGGCAAAAATTTGCCTCTGAGCGAATTAATCACTCATATGCCTCTATCATCTAAATTTTTTGAATTTTCTATATAGTCTCAACTATATATTTAATCTAATTTTAACTATGATTTTTCCCTTTTTTTTGGCCTGACGCCCTACCATGTGGCGGTCTCTGATTGGCTCATAGGATCTACTAGTCTCTGCCTGTCTGTCAGGTCTACCACACATCCGCCACCTCAGTCATCTGGTTGCTCAGTCTTTTGGTGGAATTTCTTCTTCGATGAGCAGTCTATAGGTCTCATCGAACAAGCATTTTCATCGAAACTATCGGGCCAACCGCAAACCACCACCTGAGCACCATGTCACTGTCGGGTCTGCCACCTGTCTGTCGGGTCTCAATCTTTCGATGGAATTTCTTCTTTGACGAGCGGTCTACAAGTCTCATTGAACAGGAATTTTCATCGAAATCCGCCACTTTGAGCACCATGTCACTGCTCCGTCATCGCCACCCAGACCTACCACTAGACGACCACCGGACCCACCATGTCACCTTTCGTCATTACAAGATAGGTAACTCTCAATCATCTTCCCTTCACGAAGGCATGACAACTGTTGGATCTCCTGCAACTTGCTCACTCATTAATCTACTCCTTCTCTGTAAAATTCGCCTATGTTGGGATCTGTGCCTGCGTGGGGTCCCCACTTGTCACCACTTGTCGGCCTCCTCAGTCACCTCGGGAAGCCCACCCATGCGCATGGTGTCCACTTTGGCACCCATCAGCACCATCTGTCAAAAACCTCTTGAGGCTTTGACACTATGGATGGGTGTAACTTTACTTTAAAATACCAAAATTTTCTCCCGCCCAGCCAATGTGGGATAAAGCTTATGCCTGAAAAAGCATTTTTTGAAGGTTTTCTCTGCAACTTTAATGGCACATCTTCCTCATTCTCCATGCAATGGGATTTACACTAAACACCTCACAAATTCCTCACAAATTGCATGATGCTTGAGAGTTTTAGAATAGCATTTAGCCATGCCACTCTGCCATTACTGGTTTTCATGTGGGGGGATGTTGGAGGCTTCTTACTTACCATATCCATTTGTAGAAGTATGTGCATCTCTAACCAAAGCCACGCAGAAGGAAAAGGATGTTGGAAGTTTACTTGGCTATTTGCAATTTATTGAAGACTAGACACTGCCCTCTTCATCATCCATGCAAGGCTCTGATCTTTGCACTTGGTGTTTGCAAGGTTTCTGAAAACTTTAACGCTTCCCTCCAAACTACCACGTAGGGCAGGGGCTGCATTACAGTGGCTTGAGGTTTTAAATGCATTTACCAGCCAGCACATGAGAAGAGGTTTTGAGTTTGCTAAAATATTTTCTGTTGTGTGCCTTGTCTGTTCCACGTGGGAGGATGTTATTGTCTTTTCCTCCACCATACCATGCAGGAGATTGCATTGACTTTGGAGACTTCAACATTCCCTCTCCAACACCATCCACACAGGGGGATATTAGTTAGTTCATGCCTTCATGTGTTGCACAAGAGAATACTTGCAAAAATTCTGAATCATTTTCAGAACTTTGCCCTCTACGCAACCTCTAGTAATAGCTTCGAGGTTTCTATAGTTTTCAATGCCCTCTCCAGCAGCGAGGACTTGCAATATGTTATGGAATTTGGGCTCAAACCTGTCACATTGAATTGGCTTAAAAGCTTTATTCCTTAGCTTGCAACACTGAATGGGAGTCTCTGGCGATAAATCCACCAAATTGCAATTTCTTGAGGTTATATGCCTTTCAACACCTCTTTCAACCACGCAGAGGAAAGCTCACATGCATAGGAACTAATGTGTTTTGGGGATAAAATGAGAGTCACAGCTACAACAACATAGGAATCGCTCTCTCTAGCATCACCATAATAAAAGCATTTCACCCACAAGTTCTCCTTCTCTTGCAATATATGTATCTTTGGTATAAAAGGCATGTCTTAAAATGCTCACACATTCCATCCAAAAAAAATGATCATCCACATTCTTGAACCAATGTACCCGCCTGACTAAGTCTAAACAGAGATGTCGCTTGATGACATTCCTGAGATCTTTTGGAAAGCTTTGAAATTACTGCTCTTTATCAACACCTCTGGTTTGAAAGCCATTTGCATTCAGACACAATTTCTAAGATCTTTAGGGAGTAAGTGATGGCACATCCATACCTCTATATCAATCCTATTTACTCTCATTTCTTGTAGCTCTTTTGCAATTTGTATTGGATCTATCACAAGCTCTCTTTTCCCAAATACCATAGATGGAGATATGAAATTTGTTCAGAACTAAAAAACCATGTGTACTGAAAAATATTATCTATGAGGGATCGTAGAACCGTAACAATAGTTGCCAAATTCTTGTCTATACTGAGGCAATTTAATCCATCATCCGCAAGTGGCATATAAAAGAAAAATGGATCAACAGATATTGAAGACTACCTTGGACACTTCATTTACCAATGAACAACCATTTAAATATTCTGTAATCCTCTCAGTGAACCAAGTCGCCAATAAAATCAATCCGTGAGCATGAGCCAAGTCGGCCCCCAAAGTGGGTCAGACTAATTTTTTTTTTTGTTTTCATGCAACTGACCTTTGAAATGCCTTAGACACCTTGAACATACCTCTGGAATCGATCGGCACCATTTTCGGATCATCAAACTGAGTTTTGCAACTTTTAGGCGCTTACGCCACATTTTCGCATTTAATCGCGAAGACGTAATTTTCAAACCTATCAAAACACCTTTCTAGACCTCGCCATCTGACAAGAATGAACTTTGATATACAAGCATGAACTCTACCAAACGGTTTTTCAAGACAAATCCAGAGCGAAGAGATATTAATTGTCAAAAATGACCAACTGGCTTTGTCGACACTGCGGACCTGATGAAGTCAATGTTCAGGCAACTCATGATGCCTTTCTTAAAAATATCAAACGACCTCCGTAGACCTTCAAATCTGAGACATAGGTACCTTAAAGTACATATCAAAACTTAGAATTCTCAGTTTGACCAAAAGTCTGACTCGGTGCAAATGGTGCGCTCATGAAAACAACTACTTTAATTGATATAGCACTAAAAGTACGGATCACTGAAATAGATGGCTCAAGAAACCCTTCTGAAAACTGATCAAACGGATTGTCAGGAGCTTGAAATTGGAAACTTATCTTGTCATTTATACCAACAATAGCCCAGAACAAACATTCTAGCATGACGTTCACCGGGGGAACTTTTACACTTATGGAAAATAGGGCTCCGACTAGTAGCTGAAACAGGGACTTGTCAAACCACACCAACTGCAAACTGATTTGGCTTTGAAAACTGAGCAAATGGATTCATAAGGACTTGAAATTTTGCAAGCTAACTAAAATTTATGCATATAATCCAATCCATTTTAAATTTCATCATGAAAATCAACAAGGAAAAATATATAAGCACTCAAAGTAGTCTACTCAATAAAATCTGCATTTGTGCCTAAAATGCACCTTCAGCTCACCCCTCAAAATGGGTACCTAGTAAACTTATCCAAACTGAATTTTAAAAGTTACACATCACTGCATAGGCCAAATGAAAGCTGTAGGACACAATTCCCAAGCCTTACCCTTTGAAAATCAACCGGCTCCATTTTACCCTCTCTCTGACTAGGCCATTCAAACTGACTCATTTGGAAAAGCAAAGAAATTTTTTGAAATGGGCCTCTAAACTTGACTCAAATTTAATGAGTCCCAACACAAGGTCTTTAGCTTCTTCTAGATCTAATGTGCAGTCTTCAAACTCATCACATTAGTCATCTCTAAATTGATCAAGGCACTAAGAAAAGATTCCTTAGCTCTTATGTTATGTTCAACATCCTTCATCTCAACAACAGTAACAGGTCCATTCTAAGGAACATTGTAAACATTCTTTGCAATCTTACAGTACTCATCTCAAAGGCATTTCAAGAGAACTTCTATCCGGTCCTTCCAAATAGTATAGTTGTTTCCATGAAATCTAGGACTCTTCTTCTTGAACACATAGGCTGACATCCCATATCTCCTCAAGCAGTCAACCTTCTTTCAGAGGATTGAGCTCTGATACCAATTGTTAGCAACAAAAAAGAAGGAAAATTGAGAGGGGGGGGGGGTGAATCAATTTTCACCAGATTTAACAAATTAAGCACAATCTCATATCTAAACATCTGTAGCAAGAATAGAGATAAACACAATTGCACCAAGATTTCGATGTGGAAAATATGGTTAAGGTAAAAACCATGGTGGGAACTTACCCACAATAAGATGATACTCTGCAATAGTATGTGCAAATGATACAATGGGGAATGCATATGCATTCATGCACACTACCTAGAGCTCACTGCTCAAAATGAGATGACCCAGAAGGCACCAACCCTCAGGGAAGGTTCACTACCTTACAATAATGATCAGATTACAATCTGGATTACATGAACTACAAATATAGCATCTCCTTATGCCTGATGATAGTTCCGGTTAAGAACATTTGTTTGCCCTGCAACAATGTATGCTCAATACACCACACCGAAGGATAAATTTGCTTATGCAAACATATACAACCCTTTGATAATGCAAACACAACATCAACACTAAAATTACATGACTATACCACCTATTTATACAATTCATCAACATTGACTACAAGGTCAACCAAACCCTCAACCCTTAATTACAAAATTACATCACACGATACATAAATCAACCACTAGACCAATGTAATGACATAAATTATATAGCATGGAACTAAATAAAATCTCCAAACACACATCACCACTGGAATTCTCACCAAGATCAACTGCAACATGCTACACCACTAAGAATACCGCATAACACGAAGAATATCACTGGATCAGAAAAATCACCAAAAACGCACACAAGGTTCAATGCGGACCACCAAAACACATAGGACATTATCAAGAAAAACCAACAAGAATGATAGATCCATCCACAATAGTTACACCAATACCAGTTATTCAAATCTTCATTGATCAACATGCTAACTCACAAGAACACTCAAACAAAAACAATTTAGACTAGAAGGATAGCTTGTGGAGCACCAAATCATGAACTAGCTAAAATGAAGATACACATGAACATCCAAAATATTTTCCCAAATAAAAAACCAAAGATATGATGATACCAGAGCTCACCGGATCAAATACCAAACTTTGCCAACCATTCAACAAAAATACTGAACTTCAAACTAGATCAAATAATATGATCAAGTAAACTTTTGGATCATTTAAAGCAATAAGGAATGAAGTATTACAGTATCCCAAATAGATAAACCAACCATATCAAGTCAATGTAATCACCGAAACACCAAAACATAGGAATATGTTGACATCAATGACAACAAGATATCCTAGCAGCAACAATATCCAACAACTAGTTGATGATGTAGATTGTGATTTGGGTGGAGGAATGGGCTTCTACATGCCAGAAGTAGCTTCAGACTGAGACTATTTTGTCTTGGCCTGCTTCAGATGGGTGGAGATAGGTTTAGTCTTCTTGGGCTTTGCCATATCTTCCCTCTTTAGAATATTTTGTTCTCTTGCCCTTTGTACAACCTCCTTGGTTATGCCCATTTGTTCTGCTAACTTCTCTACCTCTTTCCTCATTTTCCTCTTCCTAGCAGGTACAATAAATTTTTTGTGCAAATAAAGGTATTTTTCTTGACAAGTATCAAGCCTCTCCTCCTTATCATCTATCGGTTGACTCAATAAATGTTGAGCATATGCATCAAGAGTGATAGCATCCACCTCATACCCAATGGGAATGATCTAGATAATTCTTGGCTTAACTGCCTCCATATGACATTGGTCCTTATCAATCGTAAAACAAATATTTTTCTCATACTTCTCTACAATTTCTTTAGGGATCCTTTCCCTACCGTGCATTGATGCCTAAAAGGATTTGAAGTATCCCACAAGGAGGATTTTTGTGCAACAATATCACGTAATCCCTACAATCCTTCCTTAATCTAAACAACCACCAGTTTATCATATCCCCACTGAATCTTTCCAATTTTGGGGATATCATTCAAGAAATACAATTCTAGGAAAACAATAAAGGAACCGAACTTAAATACATGATTCTTGTCTTGCTTAATCTTCTTTACGTTTCTTAATAATTCACTGATAATCACTGAACAAAGCTCATACCTCTTACCTTCCTTCAGATGCTCATAGGTTACAAATATGGTTGTGTCAGATACAAAATATTGCATGTTGGATTGATATACCTTATATACAATTATCATCAAGGCAAATCTAACATCATTCTCTATGCTACCATTCATAGTCATCGACCAGCTATCAAATTGAGATTCGGTAATCTTTTTTAGCATTGTATTCTGTATTTTCCTCAATTCGGTGACCTCACAGGTTGTACTTAAACAAGTACCTGCTTCAATGGATTTCTTGGTGATCTTATGAGGTTGGTCCAACCACATGAATTCATTGTGGATTTGGCTCAAAATGTAACACTCATTTAGGTTCATTGAACACTTGGAAGTGAATAAATTGAATGAAGCCCTTGTCGTGCAGTGCCTTGAATTATGACTTCATATTTCCTAGACTATCCATCATGTGCTTGGTGTAAAGTGAGAGCATGTCTTCATTTTGAAGATCCTCAATGTTGCAATGGATATATTCCCTAATATCTTCTTTGTGAAGTATGCCACATGGGACAGAAGTAAATGCACCTTCCGGATTATCCTCAGTGAATTTAAATGGGTGCCTCTTGAACATTGGCCTTTCTCTCTCATAAATTTTGATGGCCAATTGAGTCACAAAATTAGATGTAGATGCAGATACCATTTTGAAATACGAATATGAAAAGATAGCTTCGCAAATGGAAAATACCTTTTGATTCTCAACTGGGTGCAAGAAATCGTTGACTGATTGCTTCAAGCTCAGATTCGGTTGCTAAAACTCTCACTCTACTACTTTTGTCCTCTCTTGTTTGCATTGTGAAGAATGAGCTATTGATATGCCTTTTTATTCACCAAAAACTTAATTTCAAGTTGTAATAAATGCAAAACCCTAATGACTTTTAGATACACTATTTTTCATGAATTCGTTCACTGGATTAAAATTGTCACGAGATCTTCTCGATAACAACATGAAAACTAATCTCCATCGTCCACAACCATCCTTGACCAGTTAAAGATCTCTGAAAGGGGTTTTTAAGGATCTGCATGATAATATCCCTCCTAAGGCCAAAATGCCTAGTTACCGGATGAGGTTCCTACAATGGAATCAAGTGTGGAGCCATTTTGAATAGTAGAATCTTCTTTCTTTACCCACATCTTCTTATGTTGATCTCTGATCTCTTCCACCTTAGCTTTTCCTGCTTCATCTGATTTATTCTTGTCTACTGGAGCATTCCTACTTCTGCAGTATCTTGCAATATGACTAGGTTTGTTGCATGCATGACAAACAACACTTCTTTGCATAGTCCTGAAGCTCATTTGATTTAATCTCATCTTGCATTGGTTAGAAACATGCCCAAACATACAACAAGCATATCATCTCTTATTCTAAATTTTTTTTATCACTAATCTGCACATATTTGACTTGTGACCAAAATTGTTACATATGAAACATTGATCAGTAAAGGTAGGACCATTATTCATCAGTTTATTCATCACTCCATTATTCATCCTACTTCTGCATTGACTTGCCATATGACCAAATTTACCACAAACAAAACATTTATCATTGAATCTATAGGCATTAGGCTATCTTACCAAAGGTTTCTTGTTCTTTTCCTGATGATTGCTTTGACCAGAATCTGAGGATTCTCCTTTCTCAAATCCAAGGCCTTGCATGTCTTTCCCATGTCTCCAATTCTCAATAATCTCATCCAACAGGGCTGAGCTAGCTTTAAATTTTTCTTTGTACTTATTAGTAGTAGTCAGCTTATCTCTCATAATTATGATCTGCCTTTCAAGTTCTTGTCCATCATTCTTTGTTTGCACCAATTCAAGCTTCAACTGATCATTCTCATATTTCAATCTACAACACTCATCAGATCTATCCTTTAGTGATTGAGTCAGGGTTTCTTCATTCTTCTTCTGGTCTTCAATCTCCTTATTCAGCTTCATGACAATAGATTGCATTTCATTCTTCAAAACTGCACTCCCCAGCCAGCTTCTCACATTTATCTATCTTGTCTTGTAGGGCTTGATTGTCAATGTTTTATTCTTCTTTCTCCTTTAGCTTATCCATCAATTCCTTTCTCTTATCTCTTGAAGTGCTTACTTGATCTTTCAATGTCTCAATGAAATCTTTAGTTGCATTTAGGTTTCTTTTTAGGGAATTTACTTCTTTTCTTGCTGCATCAAGATCTTCAAGTGCCACACTAAGCTGTCTCTGTAAACCAAAGTTCATTGATTCAATCTTTCAGATCTTCCTCAAGCTGTTAGGCTTATTCCAAGGCACAATGATCCAATACCAATTATTAGAATCAATGAACACTGAGAGGGGGGGTGAATTAGTGTTATATTATTTGCAAACTTATCAAGATGATTCTTAAACCACCAGATGCATGAGAAAGTAATCAAAGAATAGAAACATAAAATGAACAACCACACAACCATAACACCAATACTTTTACATGGAAACTTGGAAAGGGAAAAACCACAATGGGATTGAGTACCCACAATATTATTATATTATGGGCAGTAGTAGAACAATATTACAAAAGTGGAATGCACTTTTATTCAGGCTCACTACCTAGATCTCACTGCTCAATTACAAAAGGGCTACAATCTGGAGGAAGGCTCACTGCATTATAGGCTAATACAAAATGATTACAATAATGATTGAACTGAAGTATAGCATCTAACTATGCCAAAATATAGTTCCGATTAGGCTTTGGTTTTTCTCTATCATTTTTCATTGTAAAAATGCTCTATCACACACCGGAGCAACAAAATACTCACTAAACTTACAAACTCACTCACAAAAACTTCCTTCACTCAACACACACTCCAAAATGATCAACCAAATCAATCTTATATATATGCATCATCAAAAAGAGTCATTTAGTAAGTCGGCTTCCAAAAACTGTATAACACACAACATGAAATGTGTTCCACCAAGTCAGCTCAATCCTATCATAGATCCAAATACGGACCAAAATAAGATGATAAAATTCTTCCCATAAGTCGTCCTAATCATCTCAAACATGAAACTGATCACCAAAATTATCGCAACAAATTTGCAACATATGTTACTCCAAAATAGCTCTGCCCTAACTGAATTATCGGATACCGGATCTATAAAATTGCACACAATTCAACAACGGATATCAAGATCACAAGATAATATGTCTCGAACCTAAAACCAACTGCCTTGATCACTCCAACCAAAAATACATCACCAAAATCAAGATGTGCACCATGATCGCATGCTCTACCGGTAACTATGTTCTACCTTCCAGACTTATGCCTTATGAACAAAATGACTTCCAGTAAACCAATTATATGTACACCGAATGTGCTCTATGAACTGAGTTTCCATCAATAACAACCCCTAAACAAGTATCATGCACCAATCATCACCGGAACAATGTCTCTTGCCAACAGTTTCAAGTCTAAGATCTATAAAAATAATGTTAACATGTTTGTCTCAATAAGATGTGGTAGGAGACTATTCACACTTTTATCTAAGATTCAAAAGATTGACAATGTTAACTAATTTAACTTTGGTATGGATAACGATATGATAAGACCAATGTTTAGACTCTAGTATTAGATGCATAGGATAATAGCTCAAATGCAAAATAATAGGAATCAATTGGGGAAGTGTATAGGACACTAGCATAGTAACAAAACTCAATTGCATAGAATGCAAAAATAAATGTGTAGATATAGAGCATAGAACCACACCAAGATATGACACAAGAACACTTTCAGTAGGAAAGCTTGTTTTTGGAGAATATTGAAGGTGATTATGTATTTTTTTAAAGAAATTGTTTTGACTATTTGTGGCAAGAAGACACTATCAGGAAATGAAGATAGAATAGATGATAATAATTTTTCAGGGTGTAAAGCCCAAATGATTTAACTAGTATTCCACAAGAAAGACACACCAAACATATAAACAACCCAAATTACTCAAGTAATATTATTTTAGATAGTGCAGGCCAGTGAGAAAGGTCGTTGGTGTCACAACTTGCACCATTTTTTTCTTTTAATATCGAGTTGGGGTCTATCTGAAAGTTGTTTGTGATAAGGAAATGTTTAATTTTGGCAATTTTTGCACTGTAAAACAGTGACTTAGGTTTGGTCATGCTCTGTGAGGAGCTATCAAGAGCTCTTTCTTATGACTGAGTTTGAAGACTCAAAGTCATTTAGCAACTCTGAATTAATGAAACTAAACTATCTTAAGGAAGATTTGGGATATGATATCAAGAGTTCAAATAGGACAGAATCAATATTTATTCATGGAATTATCTAATTAAAACTTAAAATGACTTCTAATTTCCTATGAATTCAAATCTTAAACTAATTGCTAAGAAATAAATTTATTTTACGCTTGCAAGAAATGAAATCTATCTTATGATTGTAGAAGATAAATTCTAATTTAACAAACTTGAAAGAAACTAAATTCCATGGGTTAATCTAACAATGTTCCTTTTCTTGTCTTTAATTTCAAATCCATTATCTTAACAACTATGGTAAAAATGAAATGCATTTACTGAATGGATTTAAACAAAGATATGAAACTAGAATTTCTTAAAATTCATCTACCAAAACATTAATCTAAGATGAAGATACAATCAAATAGCCCCAAATACACAACAATTAGGTTTCCAATACATTTGTGAAATAATTTTAGGATTTTGTGTATATATCATAATGTACTATGCAATTATTCATAATTCTTGCATAATTATTCAAGATTTTTTCATAATTGATCCACCTCTCTACAAAACTATTGTAGTTTGTTGTGCATCTATCTTTGATTTATATACAATTGTTCAATTTTTTTGCATAATTGTCACATCCTATTGCACCTATTATTGAACAAGAAACTTTTAGAATTAGACTATCTGCTATCATACCTATGCATAGGATCAAATAAGTCTAATAAGATCAGCCCATCAAAGATATGCATCCATTTTTCATATATCATTTTCACCATCACATCTTTAGAGCCTATAAATTAACTTTAGATCAAACATCCATCAAACATCAAGATTAGCAAAATAATATCAAAATTCATGCCAAGATTGATCATTGATAAGTTAGATCTTACAACCCCCTTATTCCTAATTTGGCCTTTTCTTGAAACTTTTCCTTCTGCAAGTCAAGGGTCAAGTTGGCCTATCAACATAGTCAGTTAGCTTATTAGTGTTGGCTACTTCTAAGGTTGATTTGTTTTTTATCCCCTTTCATTGGGCTTGTTCTCATAAGTCTAGTGCAAGTTTGACATGTCTATTAAAATTTGATCTTTATTATCCTAAGACATAGATACACGCTTTCACTACTTTGGTCTACCATCAAGTTTTCATCCAAGCTATCAATCAAAATTATCCAAAAATTCAATTAGCTTAGGTTCAATTTTTAAAATTCATAGCATTCATTACATCCAAATCGCATCAACTCATTTCACAAGTCTCTAGGTCTCTTGCATGTTAGTTATCATTAGGTCCCAAAGCAAGAAAATAAAAATGGATCCGCAACAAGACCCCATGTTCAATCCAACAAGCTTATACTAATATGAGAGGCCTCCTGATCTAATTTAGATACCTCAACAACATATGCAACAATAACTAAAATAACAACCACCAACTAAGAGGTAACTTGTTAGAGATTTGACCCAAGATGAGCTTGAGGAAGCACAACAAAACCCAAACATTCCAAAGATCCTAAACTTAACCTAGCCACAGATCCAAATCATTACTTATTGTTTCTAGCACAACAAGGCACTAAGTTACCATTTGTCTTTCACATTTATAGTGTCATAGAGTCCACAAAACATAGGACCTTCAAACCCAAAACATCCACATAACAGTTCCAGATCACAACAATTCAACACTAACATACCTAAAACTAAGACATCTCACAATTCAATACATGGCACTGTGCCACCATCACCTTTATATGACCTACAATTTAACAATCCACTTTACAACATACTACTCTCACCTCAAACATTTGTACCTTTAACTTACCCACAATAAAATATCAATCCTACCTCTACATCATCTAGTCAAAACATAACAACTCCAAACTAAAATTAAAAAAAAAAACTAATCCGAATCATGGAATCAAACTACAATACCTAGTGTGCAACATGCAGTATTGTAGAGCTTTACAATAAAAATTGAGAATAATAAACTCATAGAGAGATGTGTGCAACTCAAAAGGTAGTTTATTCAATTTCAAAAACCAGTTTATATAGTTTACAAAGGATTACAAGAATCACCAAAACCCTTTGGATTTGAAATGAGCAATCTTGATAATAATAATTACAATAAAACAAAATTATCAAAAAACTATATATTTTATTACGCCAATTTTGTAGGGCCATAACTTTACGCTCGGTGCTCAAATTTTGGAATTGTTTACACTGTTGGAAAGTTCTACAAGAGCTCTAGTTTCAACCCCTTAAATAAAATGCCTTTGGATATTCAATTGAAAGGAGAAATGATAGTTTCAAACCCAAATTTCACTTTGAAGGCCTTCAAAAACATGATTTACTAATACCTAGAAAATACAAAAAAACATGTTTTTTGATATTTACCATTACCACTTGTGCCAACACCATATAAGTTATCTTGAGTTGTTATTTTATAATTACTCCCCACTTGAGAGGAAACAAGCCCTATTTCATCAAAATGATACAATAGATCAAGAAAACATATTTGAATTTGTTCCCTCATATGCCACTTACCCTGATGAGAAAATTGACCATCTTGAACCACATGATACTGAGAAATGTGTTGATTCTTTAAGTTATTTGCATTAGCTTCCATGACCTAATCACTCTATAGTGGTATAGGAACCTTATAAATTTAATTCTATGTTATGAATGTTCTCATCAACTTCTAAAATGTGTAGCAAAGGAGGAAAATATGGACTCAACAACTTGACATTGGAAAATAAATAAAGACCCAAAAATGGTGGAAAATTAAGCTCAAATGCATTTTCACCAACTTGTTCGATGACTATGTATGAACCAGAACAAATGGGACAAAAAATATTATTGATCCCCTAAAGTGGCTCATTCTAAAGGTGCATCCACACCTTACCCCAACTTGAAAATGATGAGTCTAATGTTCATCATACCTCTCTTTGTAATTCTTATTGTTGTGCTCCAAGATTTCATGAGCCTGCTACTGTATGTGATGAGTTATGTCAATATATCTTGTCACTTCATCTTCCTCCTTACAAAAATATGTTGTCATATCAGGTTGACTGATTGGAAATGCAATATGTTAGAGCATATTTAGCTATTATCTTTTTTTTAACAACTAGTTATACTTTTTTTTTAACTTAAGTTCACTCAATAGTGCTTTCTTCTAATTTAGCTTTTGTGAATCTAGTTTAGCTAGAGTTGAGATTTATTTAGCTCCTCATACTTGAACTTTAGTTCTCCTAAAATTATCTTAGGGAATCTTTGTGCTTTCTTTAGGTGCTTGTGTTCATTTTTTTTCATGCCAATGATGACACATTAGCACAACCACTTCACCATTTTCATTGTCACATCAGTAGTTTGACTACTACGTCACCAATTTGACCTTCTTAGCCCTAAAAAGCTATAATTGGTTTTTTTCCCATAACTTTCATCATATGGAGTCAAAATTGAACAAACAAGATATTGTCATAAATATAGTTCCAACACCAATCTAATTCTACAAGTGGTTTAATAAATTTCTACATAAGTTTTCCATACTATGCCTCCAAATTCATCCTTTATTTTTGCACTTTTGGGGCCATACGTTCCACACTCGAACTTTATTTTTCAAAAACTAGACATCGTCAAAAAGCTCTTAGCATTCTCTATACAAATATACTACTAGTTTTTTCATAGTGTGCTCCAAGTATATTATATTTATATTTTTGTATTTTCACTATCTGGTTAATCACTTAGATGTTTTTGCACTTGAGATGGTTCCGTTTGTTGGAAGTTTCTCTATTTGATGTGGTTTACATATGCTAGGATAATTGGGGTCTAATTTTTTCATTTGAGGAAGTTTCATGCATTTTTTATTTATCCTTTTATTAATTATGAGTCTTGGTGAAAGGGAATCTTGACACATCATAGGTGGCTTGATTTTTTTCCCTATCTATATGGACTTGTCGCTCAACCAAATACAAAGAGGGGTAAGTACTCTTAGAGGATCATTAATGACCATGTTGTAGGAGTCATTGGTTATAGTTGTGATCTTGACAATATGTGTGCTTTGATAGATATTGAATATCTTCACACACTCTAGACTCACCTTTGGGAGATCTATGGAGACCCTTATCTCTCTCTATTTCTAGAGGATCTTGTAGCATGTTGTGTCATTCCCCTTGCACATGCAAATTGTATACCATATGATTATGGAACTTTTGAGATACTTGATTGTATCACAAGCCTTTCATGTTTTGATAGATCCAAGTCCTGTATCGCATTTGGCACTCCTCATATTGAGATACCATCTCAATATTAATCATCTTTTGTTGTTATTGATTAGATTAGTATTGGCTAATGCATAGCCTCTATTGGTTCAGTTTAGTAGGTTGATTGTTCCCTTCTAGTTTTAGCCTTGTGAGATGACTTCTTGATATATATGTTAAGTCACCTATTGTAGATATTGGGGACATATTTAAGGATCCTCACTTCCTCTTTCATGGTAGTTTGAGCATTCCTATCATCCCATCTTTAGTGCCTTTAAATATTGTTCATAAAAAATATTCACAATTATTTGGATTTGCTTCAATTGATCTAGCACATCACAATTCAAACATATGGATAGTTGTGAAGTCTTCCATGACATACATCTTGATATTTTTCCTTCCATCTCCTTTCATGATGTAGGAGCGTCCCCGATTCACAACAATCTTGCATCAACCAAAAACATTTTCTTTTTTGTTTTGTTTTCTATTTGCAGTTTCAGTTTTACTTTTTGTGTGTCCCAGTTTTGGCTCACCAGATCCTGTGGAGTTAGATTCTACTTGAAGACTTAATCATCTTTCTTTCTTTCAAACCATATCTCATTTGGATCACTTTCCGGCAAGATATCACTATCAATTTCCTTGACATTTTCTTGTTACCGATTGTTCCTTTGTTACCAGTTGCCTGAGACCTATTCTGGTGATCTACCGAAACCTATTTCAAAGCTTGTAGAGCCTTGGACATTGATGTTGACATTTCTTGGCATGTGACCGACCTTCTGCGTTTCATCCTTTGGATTTTTTGGAGGAATCTCTTGGCGGAGGCCGACCTTGTTTATTTTCCATGTTAGGTCTTATTCTTCAGGTTTTGATTCTTTTGGGTCGACCGGATCCTTTGGATTAATATATATATTTGTAATCATGCTTTAGAATGTAATCAATTGGAGGGGAGAATCAAGAAGTATCAGATAGATAGATTGTGCCTAGAAGATAGATCTTTCGATTCAAGGTCCTGGTGTGACCTATTCTACTAGGCCTGTGTACCAGTATGTTGTAGCTCGACTGTTATCGGTTGGATGTAATAAAATTTCATGCAATAAAACTATCTATTCTGCATTGCCTCCATCATATATGTATGTTTCTGTTGTGTTTACTCTTGGTGACCGGTTTGGAATGAGCTCCTTGAGGTCCCTCCTCATCAGTGACTGCTTCAAGTGGTATCAGAGAAAAGTTCATTCCAAAGGTTGTGTGTCCTAAAAATTTGTTGTAGGGTGGTAGGTTGTGGATCCAACCTGCAATTGCAAAGGACTAGCATGAATCAATGGCGTAAAGAGGAACTAGGAATGGTGGAGCACAAGGGAATACAGACCTTATTGTGATGGAGATGTTGTGAGGAATAGAATCCTGATTAGAAGCCATGGAGATAGCCCAGAGAAGAGGCTGACATATTGAGGATGTGAGTGAAGATGAAGGAGAAAAAACATCGGAAGAACAAGTGAACCTACTGGCAGTTGATCCGAAGGAAGAAAGGTTTTTAAGGGTTTTGAGTAGGGCAAACACTAAACCTCATTTTACCCCACTGAAATATGATGGGAAGTTAGAATCAGATGAGTTGATGGATTGGATCTTGGAGATGGAGAAGTATTTTGATTTTGAAAACACTATAGAAGAGAGGAAGGTGAAATATGCATGTACCTAGTTGAAAGGTCATGCATCTCTTTGGTGAGAGCATTTGCAAGTTGATAGAAAAAGAAGAGGTAAATAAAAGATTAAGACATGGGATCAGATGATTGCTAAGTTAAAATCAAAGTTTGTCCTGATGAATTATCAAGTGGATTTGTTCTGGAAGTTGCAGAATCCAAGACAGAAAGAGTCTAGTGTGAAGGAGTACACCAAAGCATTTTACAAGTTGAACATCAGATCCAAACATGTTGATGATGAAGTTGAACAAATTGATAGTTATTTGAATGGATTGTAGATGTCTATACAAGATGAACTTAGTATGATCAAATTGGAGAGTGTTTAAGAGGCTTACCAGTATGCAATAAAGGCTAAAGAGAAATTGAATAAAAGACATGAGCATAGATAGAGAGGTAGAGGTGGAAGGTTTACCGGAGGAAGATTTGAAGGAGGAAGGGGATATATCAGAGGAAGAGGAACCAATATAGGTTAGAAAAAGGACAAGGAAGTGAGAAAAGAAGGTAGTTCATACCAGAAGGATGATAGAAATTTCTACTAGAGGAGAGAACTGGATGGTTACTGGAATGAGAACTTTGGAAGACAAGACAAGAGGACATTTAGAGGAACCTTCTTTAAGTGTGGAGGAGAAGGACACCGTGCATTTGAATGTAATAAGACAGAGGCTACCAGAAGAGGAGCAGTGGTGGAAGAAAACCCCACCGAATCAGAAAATAAACCAAAGATGGAGAACTATTGATGATGAGGAGAGCTTTGTGTTATACCGAAGGAGATGAAGAACCCTTGCAGAGGAAGAACCTATTCAAGACCAGATGTAAGGTATTCGGTAAGTGTTGTAAAGTTTTTATTGATAGTGGTAGTTTAGATAATATTGTTTTAGAAGAGATGGTGAATAAGTTGAGATTGGAAAGATTGAAACATCCTAAGCCTTATCAGATAGCATGGATTCAGGATGAACATAAGTTGTTAGTAAGTGAACAGTGTCTGGTAAAATTGAAAATTGGGAATTATCATGATGAAGTTTTGTGTGATATTATGCCTATGGATTTTTGTCATCTTTTGTTGGTAAGACCTTGGCAGTTTGATAGATAGGCAATACATGATGGGAGGAAGAATACATACACTATTATAGCCAATGGTATGAAGCAAACCTTGTTACCTTTGGAGGAACCTTTGAAGAGTGAATTCTATACAAATACCAGAATCTGTTTAGTAGATGGAAGGAAATTCATGGATGGACTGAGACATGAGACTTCTTGTTTTACCTTAATTCCTAATAAGATTGAGAGACCAGAACTAAAAGGAGAACACGTGACAGAGATAAGATATTTGCTGATAGAATATGAGGACATCATTTCAGATAATGTACCTGATGGATTGCTACCTATTAGAAGTATTAGTCATTGCATGGACTTGGTTCCCAGAGCTAGTTTGCCTAACAAAGCTACACACCGGCTGACACCAGTAGAGAATGAAGAACTAAATAGACAAGTGTAGGAGATGTTGAAGAAAGGTTTGATTAGGGAGAGTCTGAGCCCTTGTGTAGTGCCAACAATATTAGCACCTAAGAAGAATGGAGAATGGAGGATGTGTATCGATTCAAGAGCAATAAAAAAGATCAGTGAAATACCGATTTCCTTTTCCTAAGATGGATGACATAATGGATTGTTTGAGTGGAGAAAAATACTTTACAAAGATAGATTTGAAAAGTGGATATCATCAGATTAGTATCAGAGAAGGTGATGAGTGGAAGACAACATTTAAGACAAATGAAGGACTATCTGGATGGTTGGTGATGCCTTTTGGATTGACTGATGCACCGTGTACTTTCATGAGGTTGATGAATGAGGTATTGAAGAAATTCTTGGGTAAGTTTGTTATTGTGTATTTGGATGACATTCTGATTTTCAGTAGAACAAAAGAGGAGTGTTTGTTGCAGTTGAGTCAATTTTTACAGAGGTTGAGAGAAGAAAAGTTACTGATCAATATTAAGAAGTGTACTTTCATGAAGGATGAGTTAGTCTATTTAGGATTTGTGATATTTGAGGATGGTTTGAAGATGGACCCTAAGAAAGTGAAAGCCATTGTTGAGTGGCCTACACCAGAAATTATTGGAGAGGTAAGATTATTTCATGGATTGGCTAGTTTTTATCAGAAGTTTATCAAAAATTTTAGTTTAGTTTGTAACCCTATGACTAAGACCATGAGGGGAGATCAGAAGGAATTCAAGTGGACCACTTGAGAAAACAAAAGTTTTGAATTGTTGAAGTAGAAAGTGACTAAGCAGCCTATGTTGGCTATACCAAATTTCAATAAGGTATTTCAAGTGGATTGTGATGCAAGTGGAACAACAATAGGAACAATTTTGAGTCAAGAAGGGAGAGAAGTAGCATATTTTAATGAGAAATTGAATGATGCCCGGAAGAGATATTCAATGTATGATTAGCAATTTTATGCCATAGTTCAAGCCTTGAAGAAATGAAGACATTACTTGTTGCCTAAGGAGTTTGTATTGTATACATATCATCAAGCTTTGCAATATTTGAACAGTCAGAGTAAGTTGAATCAGAGACATATGAGATGGCTAGAGTTCTTGCAGAGTTACACCTTTGTGTTGAAGCATAGAAGTGGGAAATCTAACAATGTTGTTGATGCATTAAGTAGGAGAAGAAATTTTCTCACAGAGATGAGAATGACAGTATTAGGTTTTGAAGATTTGAAGACCTTGTATGAAGAAGACCCAGATTTTGTAGAACCTTGGAAAGAATGTAGAGAACCGGTTATGGTTGATAGAAGCAAATGGTTGGATTATTTAATTCATGATGGGATGTTATTCAAGGGATTTCAGTTGTGCATACCTAAGAGTTCCATGAAAGAGAACCTAATCAAAGAGAAACATAGTGGAGGTTTAGCTGGACATTTTGGCATTGATAAAATAGTTGGATTGGTGAGTGAGTAGTACTTTTGGCCGCAGATTCATAAGGATGTTAAGAGATATGTGCAGAGTTGTAGATTTTGTCAAGTTGCAAAAGGTAGTAGTCACAATGTGGGATTGTATAAACCTTTGACAGTACCAGTAAGACCTTGGGAGGATATAAGCATGGATTTTGTACTTGGATTCCCTAAAACACCGAGAGGGAATGATTCTATATTTGTAGTAGTGGATTACCTAAGAGCATAGTTTCAGACAGAGACACTAATTTTGTTGGCTATTTTTGGAGACAACTTGGACAAAGATGAAGATAGATTTGAAGTTAAGTTCTACTTTTCATCCACAGATTGATGGACAGACATAAGTAGTTAACCAGAGTTTGGGAAACTTGTTGAGACGTTTAGTGGGAGATAAAACTAGAATTTGGGATTTGATCCTTGCACAAGAAGAGTTTTCCTATAACAATTCAGTGACTAGAAGTATCGGAAAAATACCTTTTGATATTGTTACTGGAGTGCATCCTAGAGGAATAGAAGAATTGAGAGACATTAGCAATGCAAACTGGAAGACTTCAGAAGTAGAAGAATTTGCAGATCACTTGGCAGCATTGCATATTTAGGTTAAACAACATTTGGAGGACATGAATAGAAAATATAAGGAGAAGGCAGTTGAGAAGAGCAGACATAAGGAATTTGAAGTTGGTGATGAAGTGATGGTATACTTGAGAAAAGAGAAATTCCCAGTTGGAACATATAATAAGTTGTAGATGAAGAAGTTTGGACCCTATAAGATTTTGAAAAAGTTCAATTTTGGAAATACATATGAAGTAGAGCTACCAGATATTCTAATTATTTCACCTATATTCAACATTGCAGATCTTCATGAGTACCATAAACCATAATTCAGTGAGGATAGTATTACAAACCTTGAGAGAAAATTTTCCCAGAAGGAACCTGATCAGTTTGAAGAGATTTTGGACAGTAGGATTGGAAGTAGTACCCGAAACAGTCAGTACAAAGAGTACCTTGTGAAGTGGAAGAGAAGACGAGTTGAAGATTCATCTTGTATTTCTCAGGTAGAGGTAAACCACCTTGGTTTCCCTCTGACCCTAGCAAAGTGAGAGGCTCACTTTCTCATTAACCCCGGATGTCTGATGCAGGAGCATCCCCGGTTCACAACAATCTTGTATCAAACAAAAACATTTTCTTTTATGTTTTGTTTTCTATTTGTAGTTTCAGTTTTCCTTTCTGTGTGTCTTAGTTTTGGCTCACTGGATCCTATGGAGTTGGATTCTACTTGAGGAATTTATCATCTTTCTTGTTTTCAAACTGCATCTCATTTGTATCACTTTTCAGCAGGATATCGCTATCAGTTTCCTTAATAGTTTCTTGTTACCGGTTGTTCCTTTGTTACAGATTGCTTGAGACCTATTCTGGTGATCTACCAGAACCTATTATGAAGCTTGTAGAGCCTTGGATGTTGATCTCGATGTTTCTTGGCCTATGGCCAACCTTCTACATTTCATCCTTTGGATTTTCCAGAGGAATCTATTGGTGGAGGCCAACCTTGTTCATTTTGCACGTTAGATCTTGTTCTTCGGGTTTTGATCCTTTTGGGCTGACCGGATCATTTGGATCGATATATATATTTGTAATCATGCTTTAGAATGTAATCAATTGGAGGGGATAATCAAGAAGTATCAGATAGATAGACTGTTCCTAGAAGATAAATCTTTTGATTCAAGGTCCCAATGTGACTTATTCTACTAGGTCTGTGTGCTGGTATGTTGTAACCTGGTTGTTACCAGTTGGATGTAATAAAATTTCATGCAATAAAACTATCTATTCGACATTGCCTCCATCATATTTGCGTGTTTCCATTGTGTTTACCCTTGTTGACCGGTGTGGATTGATATCCTTGAGGTTCCTTCTCACTGGTGACTGCTTCATTTCATGGAGTTACTTTAGCCTTGGCCAATGGATTTGTTTCTTCCTAAGGGGAGACATGCAGTTTTCTGCTCTTGGATCATCTTTAACATTCATCCTTGAGCCTTCATCTTCGACACTATATATTCTCTCTTATGAGGGGGATGCATAATATCTTCTTTTCTCCTCTATGAAGAAAATCTTTATTGTACTTTTGTGAAGGAAGTTTTCCTTGGGTGGTCTATCCAAGGCCTTCCTTTTTTTAGTAGTTCATGTTTGTTTTCATGTATTGCATCTCTCACTTTTGGAGAGGGATTTTTTACCCACTTGGTTTTTCTCCTTTTCTCTTCTAAGAGAGATTTCATTAGTTTGTACATGGGTACCTAGTCAAGCCTTTTGTTTTCAAGACCCATTTTGACATTCATGCATTTAGAGTTTTTCTATTCACCCTAAGTTTCACTTAAGGGAACTTAAGGGGGGTGTTAGAGATTATTTAGCTATTAGTTATTTTTTTACAACAAGTTATGTATTTTTTCTTTTCTGCTTAATCCACTTAGGAGTGCTTTCTTCTAATTTAGCTTTTGTGCATCTAGTTTAGCTAGAGTTGAGCTTTATTTAGCTCCTCATGCTTGCACTTTAGTTCTCCTAAATTTATCTTAGGGCATCTTTGTACTTTCTTTATAAGCACCTAATTATACAATTGTAATTCATTTTGTATTCTTTTCTTTTGAGTAATATAACATTCGTTTGTCTATCTCTCCTTTGTGGAAGGTATTTTGTTTGCCATTTGATCTTGCAAGTTTTTGTGTTGAAAAATTTAACACAATATCTATAGGTGCTAATGACTTGTAGCTATAGAAAAATTCAAATGGACTGTAGCTTGTCAAGCTGTGAAGTGTGCATTTGTAGCTATGTTGGATGCATGGAAGGATTTCATCTCATGTACAAGGCTATTTGGAATGACATTTACAATATTTGAATGATCATTATATTAACCACCTATGTTTGACCATTTATTTGAGGATAGAATGCAAAAGATTTTGTCA
This sequence comes from Cryptomeria japonica, assembly GCF_030272615.1. Lineage (NCBI taxonomy): Eukaryota > Viridiplantae > Streptophyta > Pinopsida > Cupressales > Cupressaceae > Cryptomeria > Cryptomeria japonica. The sequence continues at coordinate 551,902,278 of NC_081414.1, read as the reverse complement.
GTTTTGTGTCCATCTTAGCCCATGATGAAGACCAATTTTTTTGATAAATCTATTATCTCTATTTGATGCTTTGTGTCAGACCAAAATGAACACAAACATGCTCAAAAAATAATTTTGTAGTCCTCTTTAGAAATTGCCTCTTTTTCCAAGCCACCATGATTTTTATTTTTGAAAATATATCAACTACAACACACACAAAATTATGCCCTCATCTGGTGGTAGAAAGGCCAAACATGAAATCCATACAAAATAAGTGTCATGGCTCATTAAAAATAGGCAGAGGTAAATATAAGGCTAAATTATGATTTGTAGGCTTTGCAATAACACATGTTGCACAAGATTGAATATTTATAATTACATCATGCTTCATATTTTGTTAAACACCCAATGGGATTGAGGTGGGGGTGAATTAGTCTGGAACTTCACAAATAATTATTACTCAAGTTATTTAATATCAACACTTTAAGCATCAACACATCAAGTAGAAACACATGAACACCAAATTTACGTGGAAAACCAAAACGGGTAAAAACCATGGTGAGAATCTAACTCACAATATGAATAAATATGTTTACATTTAGGAACACCATCACCTGAAGGAATTGTAGAACTAAGGTGCACTACCTTAGGCAAGATACAAAAGGACTTCTATAGTTCAAGAGCACTTCTTCAAGACAAGATACAAATTGTTGCCAAAGGACTCACTATCAATCAACAAGGAATGAAATAGCTAAACTAAAAATTGAGAAGGATTCTCCTAATCATGAAATTATCCTTGAACAATAATCTAGTGACCAATATCATGGAAAACATCTTTGATGATCTCCATTGTCACAACACACTATCTTGTAGAATATATTAGCTTTAAAGCTTTCTCAAACTGACTTTCACATCACCACAAACTCAAATCTTCTTGCAAATAATTTTCATACAATTCTCACAATTCACTACTCATCCAGACTTGGTTCATCCATCCGCACATCTTATATATGAGATGGAACATTAAAATCTTAATCAAGGGTCGACCAAAATAGGATAAACAATATTACACAAAATAAGCCACCGTGATGTAAAATACTTAGGTTGGTCCACTCCAGGAGAAAGAGGGAACCAAAACATATCATAATACATCATCCCATGAATGATTCAAGAATCCACACATGCTAACACACATTCCAAAGGATGTTACAAAGGATAACATGTAGATATAATCAACCAGGCGACCACATAACCACTTCCAATGCAAAATAACTCATGTAAATCTCCACAAACCAAAGTGAGACCCAAATAAGCATCTCAACACATCTTTAAACATAAATCCAGATCAAAATAACATGATCCACTAAACGACAATAAAATTAACAACATATTCAAAGGGTACCAAAAGCATTCTGTACCACCCTAACACAACCAACACCAAAAGAGTATCTGGACCAACATCCATCTAGATAACCAAGGTTTGACAAAGCATATTCGAACCAATATCCATCCAGATAATTGGATTTGACATCAATGATAACCATACAAACTCATTCTAACAACAATCTCCAACAATATCCCCATTTGTCATTGATGATAGCACCAATAAACCAATAAACAACAACACCAATAAAAAATGATAATCTCACATTAAATCGCCCAAATCTCACAAAAAATATTTCCAATAATATTACAACTCTCTCCCCCTTTGAGAACAGTGACAAAGGGTATTGTAAGACAAACATAAACATATTGACCACTCACACCACTGCTACCTCTAAGAGAAACATCAACATCAATCCAAGAAATAGAGATAGTTGTAGAGTCTCCCCTTGGAAATATGCACCACCAAAAATGCATCTAGTTATTAAAAAAAAAGGACAATAGCCCCTAACTTCTACCTAAGATACTCAAAAGTATCCTTCACCAATTCCTTTGTAAAAATGTCTACTATCTGCTCTGATGTAGAAATCTATTCTATTTTGACTTCCTTTTTTGTGAATTTCTCCCTCAAGAAATGATAATGTAGATTGAGATATGTTTAGTTATTGAATGCATAATTGGATTATTTTAAATATTTATAGCACTGGTATTATAACACATAATAGGAATAGATTCATCATATACAACTCTGGTATCCTTAAGAGTTAACTTCATCCAAAAAAACTGAGTACAACAAGATGCTACAATAATATATTTAGCTTTAGTAGTTGATAGTTATACAAATTTGTATTTCTTACTCATCCATGAAACCAATTTGTCTCCCAAAAATAATGCTCCACCACTTGTAATCTTCCTATCATCAACACTTTTGGCCCAATCAACATCTGCATATGCCTTAAACATGAAATCTCCATCTTTCTTATACCATAAGCCAAATTCTTGAGTCCCTTTCAAATATTTGAAGATCCTTTTTACTACTTCATCATGAGTCTACTTTGGACTAGCTTGAAATCTTTCAACCAAACATACAACCTGCATAATATTTGGTTTAGAAGTGGTAAGATATAATAGTCCTCCAATAATATATTTGTACTTTTTTATATCAATATCCAGAGATGCATCATCTTTTCCTAACTTGTATCCAATAGCTAAAGGTGTAATAACAGGTTTACAATTCTCCATATCAAACTTATTTAACATCTCTTTAACATACTTAGATTGAGAAATAATTCCATCATCCAGATGTGTAACTTGAAGCTAAAATTTCTCCATTCATAAACATCTCAAATTCTTTTCACATATCTTCTATAAATTCTTTGCACAAGCCATCACTTCCTCCAAAGATAACATCATCAACATAAACAACAAAAATCAACAATTTAATGCCCGCAATCTTAAAATAAAGATTGCTATCCACAATACCTCTCCTGAAATTCTACTATAACAAATATGTCCAATCTTGCATACCATGCTCTAGGTGCTTGTTCAAGTCCATACAATGCCTTCTTTAATCTTCAAACCATGTTTAGATTATCTAACAATATAAATCTATTTGGTTGTTCCAAGTATACTTCCTCCAATTCTCCATTCATAAATGGTGACTTAACATCCATTTGATATACTCTAAAGTTCTTGTAGGTAAAAAATGCAAGAAAAATGATAATAGCTTCCATCTTAGAAATAGGGGAAAATTTTTCTTCAAAGTCAATACCTTCTACCTAACAGTAGCCTTTACATACCAATCTTGCCTTGTTTATTATGTCTTGTCCTTTTTCATTCAATTTGTTCTAGAACACCCACTTCATTCCTATCATATTTTTATCTATTGGTCTAGGTACCAACTCCAAAGTCTGATTCTTCTATATTTGATTCAATTCTTCTTTCATAGCTTTAACCTAACTTTATTCTTTTCTTTCTTCTTCATATGATTTAGATTCAATGAGGGAAAGAAAACAAAAATTAGTTTTATCATTTACATGTATAACACTTCTTGTTTGGACTCCCTATTCTTGTCTCCAATTATATGATTGTTGGAATGATTCCTCTGCACAAATTCTAGGGTCTTAATTATTTGTTCCACTTCTTCTATGTCCTCTTATTCTATTTCATATGGTTTCTCATCAATATTTCCTTTTAGAGTTGTCTTTTATTCTATAGCTGTAGGTATGATCTCAAATTTAGTCTCTTGAATAGGTTTTAGGGCAATTTGTTCCTATGCTTCACATACTTTCACATTTGTACTCTCCACAATATTGTTCAATCTTTTATTGTAACACTAGTATGCCTTGTTATTCATACCATATCCCAAGAATATTCTTTCATCATCTTTGGTATCAAATTTTCTGAGGTCATTCTCATCTCTTCTAATATAACACTTGCTCCCAAAGATTATGAAATATTTAATAGTAGGTGGTCTTCCATACCAAAAATCATAAGGTGTCTTTGAATGATTTATCCTTATCAGAACCTTGTTAAGAATGTAAATAGTAGTATGCACAAATCCTTTCCAATAAACAATAGCCAAGTTAGAATATGTCATCATAGTTCTAACCATCTCAATAATAGTTCTATTCTTCCTTTCAACCACACCATTCTGCTGAGGGGTTCTCGAAGTAGAAATATGTCTCCTAATGTCACATTTCTCACATAAATTGTCAAATTTGTTAGATCCAATGACAGTCCCAAAGACACTGAGAGGGGGGGGTGTGATTCAGTGTCTAACCGGTTAGTAGAATATTTAAACTTATTGATAACTTTGCAACCCAAAATAGTGTACTGGTAAATAAGAATTATTGCAGTAAACACAAATAACAGAGATAACATATAAACACACCATAACACAAGATATTTAATGAGGAAGCCTGGTGTGGGAAAAACCTTGGTGGGATTTGTGACCCACAATATTTACTCACTGGTCAATGAATAAATACTACTTACAATAAGGGGCCTGCATATGCAGGGAGGCCAACAGCCTAGAGCTCACTGCTCAATGAAGAGTCACACTGACTACAAAATGGATAATTAAATCCAATACTATGTACTGCTCAAAACAACATCTCTAATACCAGGTTCAATACCGGTTTAAGCTCAGATAGATACATTATCCAAAAACCTTCGCTACCACTAAATAGTTATTTTCTACCATACATATCATCTACTGTCTACTCTCAAAATGGCCTATAAGATCTCATACATATATGAGTCTTTTACAATATACCATGTTGGCTTACAAAACATAATTATATTCCAATAAACAAAAGTTCATCCCATGTCGGCTAGAGTGTCGGTATGCTTTGTTGTTGATGTAAGTGCTTGTCAGTGCTGGTGTCAGCCGATGTATGAAGTTTGTGATGCTAGGCATGTAAAAACCAATTGTCGGTGAGTTGCTAGTTGGTTTCCATCAATGACAACATCAACTATTCTCATAAGAGTGTAGAATGCTGACAATCTCCCCCTTTGGCATTGATTGCAACACTCATGAGAAAAATCCAAAACTGTTATCCCAAAAACTGAAATCCAAAAAGATGTGCTCCCCCTGAGCAAGTGATCTCCTTTGTACATGCATTTTTCTCTCCACTACTCCCCCTTTGACATCAATGACAAAGGATGTCATAAATAATCAAAAGAGTACAAAAATGCTACCTCAAAGTCTATAACCAGTTGGTTACAATCTAAAAGATGTCTGCCAAAATCATATTCAGACTTTGCATAAACTTGTTGTTGTCAGTTAGAGTTGCTTTTGTCTGCTAGATCATATTGGTGAGATAGTGCATTTGTTGCTTTGATGATTGTTCTCTTTGAACTGTTGCCTTAGATATTTCAACTCTCTGAGTAATAAGACTATCCAACCTCAGACCAAGTTTATCATTTAGTTCCCGGGCATTAGACGTTATTCTTGCCTTCTCTTTCTCAAGTTTTTCCAACTTCTCCTAAAAAACTACCATTTCCTACTCAAAAAATTATATAAGTCTAGATGAACCTATTATATTATCCGCAATGTCATCAATTTCCTTTTGTGTCTTTTTGATCTCCTCATCAATGTCCTCTGTCAAATAGTGAGGTTTGCATGCTTCTCTATATAACTCTTAATACTCCAAAATTGTAGAATTGAGTACTGGTAAAAGTGTGTCTAAGTGATTGGTACATTTCTTTATGGTGTTTTCAAAGAATGTATTTTTCTCTTTGTCAACTCTCTCCTTTATGGTATCCTCATTCACCCTATCTATGGTTATTACTTTATTAGTAATGAATCTGGAAAATGTGTCCAATTTCCCTAAAGAATCATTAATGTGATCTATCTTACAATTAGGTGCATCTTTAGAATAGGTAATGTGTTATCAATTGCCTTAAATGCTAAGGCATTGCAATCAATAATTCTCTTAATAGAATCCAAAAGTACCTATGTAATGTTAGTGGGTCTGAATTCACTTATAGATGTGCTTGGTTCCACTGTAGGTTTCTTCTCAATAGATGTCTGACCAACCACCTTCACTATATCATCTTTATTTCCATCATATGCATCCACTTTACATACATTTTCTTCTGGTGGATCTTTCTGTGTCTATACCTCTACCTTTAATGGTTTCTCAATCTGATTAAGCTTCTTTGCAATTGTTGATGTCACAGACTCAACATGAACCTCTACCTCAAATTGTTTCTCTGTTAGTTCCACTACCAGTTTCTCAGGTTTCGGTGGCCCTGTGCAAGTTATCTTGTCCTTTGTTTTTTTCTCAATCTCTGGTTGCTTTGTTTGAGATGGTATCTTAGTTTCCTGAGAGTCAACAGTTTGTGCCAGATTCTTTGAAATCTTGTTGTCCTCAATATTATCTACCTTAACCTCTGTAGTTTCTTTGTCCACAACAATGTTTATATCCTAAGTATCTACATTCGTTGTAAGAAGTATCTCAGACTCTGGGTTAGTATCATCATGTGTTAAACCTTCAATAGCTATAATTGGTGGATTAGTTGTATGAACCAGTGATGAAGGTGCTAATAGAGGGGTGTCCTGAGTTGGTGGAGGGATGTTATCTGTTATTTTTATAGAAGGTACACCACCTACTTTACCTTTTCCCTTGTCTTTCTGATATACCTTAAATGTCTTTTCCATTTTTGGTCTACTTCTTTCCTCTTATTTTTCCTTCTCTACAAAGAATATGTCCCATTTATCTACAGTCTCATCTACAATTTCTTTAACCCTTCCAACCATCAGGCTCACTTGCTGGTGTCCACTGACAAATACCAATTGGTTAGCTTCAGAGATAAGCTCATCTATCTCTTCCTTAGAATTTACCAGATGTATAGCCAAAAGAGCTTCAACTTTCAACTTCTTGTCCAGTTCCATCACAGATAGCCTTTTAGCTTCCAATCTCATGTACAAATCATTGGGTAACTCATCAATCATTTATATCAGAAATTTCTTGTAAATGTCTAAATGTAAAATAATACTTTCTTCAATGGTGTTTTTGTCAGAATCATTTGAAGAGTTATACCATTTATTTACATTTACTAGATTACCTTCCTATGTAATCTCATTCAATAGATCATCCAGTGTGGGGATAACCAGTGTTTGTTTCTTTTTTGGTGTAAGCTTCTTTTGTGGTTCCCTAACTGATTGCTACTTCTTCCTTAGTGTCTTGGTTTTCTTAGGAGTAGGAGAAGGTACCAGTGAGGTTTTCCTTTTCCTTTCCACTCTCTTAAACTCAATAGCCTTACCACTATCAGTATTAGAGGATGTTATAACCAATGAAACATGTACTTCAGGTTGCAGTCCTTCAAGCTCACTTGCTAATATACCACTAATATTCATAACATTTTTATTTTATTTCTTTGACCTTATTTGAGGCATCTCTGATAAAAATCTCTCTTCTTTTTATCCTTTTCTGCATAGATACGTTGCTCTCAATAGTTTCTACATTACCAAAGAATTTCTCAGATGGCTCCCTTGGTGCATCAAGTAGAGCTTTAGCATATGTCTCCAGAACTGATAGGTCTACCTCATAACCCATATTAGTAACCCAAATAGTTCTAGGGCTTACTGCTTCCATCCAAGTTTCATCTAACTTAATGAAAAAATAGATTTCCTTGTCATACTTATCAATTATGATTTGTGGTAGTCTCTCTCTTTCTCTCATCTTAGTTTGAAACATTTTGAAGTAGTCTATAATGTTCTTATCACAATTAGTGCCCATATAGATGAAAGCTTCAAGTATCTGCTTTCCTACTGGGATGTCATTACCAAAATCCTTATGACCTATGTCGGGTATCTCTTTGGTAAAGTATAGCATCAGGAATACTAGTAGGTTTTCAAAATGGAAAGTACCTTTCTTGTCTCCCTTAATCTTCCTTAAGTTTTCAATTAGTTCATCTTTAAGCCATTCACACATATCAATCTTAGCATTATTGTTCACCATCTCATATGCACTATGAATACAAAGGCTAGAAACATAATTCAGTCTATTTGTATGAGTTGCTTTGTATCCTAGAACTGTACTCAGATATCTCACATTTATATCCTTAACATCATTCACTCTAAGTGACCTATTATCAGATGTGGCTTTTGTTAACTCCATAGCTCCCTTGTTAGGTATCTTCTTGGTTTTATCAAGCCTACTACCAGTTGAAGGTAAACTAGTAATTGCCTTAATTGCTTCCTTGGTTATCTTGCAAATTGACTCTAACCACATGAACTCTCCATGGACTCTGCTCAATACAAGTCTTACAACTTCCTTTGAAAATTCAGGAATGTTTAGAATCTCTACAAAACCTAAGTCTTCCACAATATTATGTTCAGATTTAATCACACCATTTCCATCGGTAATAACCCCATTAAATATTTTCTTCAAATCCTCAGTCCCTAGGTTTTGTATGTTGCAATGTATGTAGATTCTAGGGTCTTCTGCAAATGCTACACCCTTCAGAATTTTCAAAAAAGCTCCGACAAAATCATCCTGTTTTGCAATCTCGAGGATAATCTTAAATGCGGGTCTAGGGCATTTGACATTTTCCACAATGATAGGTTTTGCAATAAACTTGGGAATAGAAGATGAGGTTTCCATTTCAAAGGATAAATACCTCTTAACCGAATTTCTGAATTCTTGAAAATCAATTCACAGCTTTGCCTTAGAATACCCTTTCTCAGTTTCACGTTCTCTAATTGTTTGAATTCCCAGTGAGTTTGAAATGAGGGTTTTCCGGTGCTTTATAGCCAAAAAGGTTCTTTAAAACTGTATTAAATGCTCACCGGTTAAATGAAAACTTAACACATCTACTGGTAAAGAAGAAATGTATCTTCTCACCATCAATCGAGGGTAGAATGCATGATTTTCAACTTGCTGCAATACCCCCTAAGGATTATTCCTTAGTTAGATGAATAATCTCCTTCTGGTGGAGGATTACTCTGTTCTACCGATGCATAGATAATTTCATCAGTTCTTTGACCACTCTTCTTAATCCATTGTTTTGAAAATTCTTGATTTACTTCATCTGTCTTTTCTTTGCCCTTGAAACTAGATCCTTTGTTGTTTGCTAGTGTATTCTTGCTTCTATAGAATTTTGCAATATGTCCAATCTTGTTTCATGCATAACAAGATACATTATTCCTCTGAATAGCCTTTCCATATCCTTGACCGGTTTGTGATCTACATTGATTAGATAAATGTCCAAATCTTCCATAAACATAGCATTTCACATTCATTCTACAATTTTCTGAATTATGACCAACTTTGTTGCATTTGGAACATTGACTGGTGGGTGAGTATTTCTCTCTGGCTATATTTGTTGCAATTAAAACATTTCCCATTAAATTTATAAGTATTAGGTTGTCTTACCGGTTTGTTCTGATCTTGATTATTTTTAGTACCGGAACTTTCTCCATGGTCAAATCCAAGTCCATTTGTATCTCCATCAGGTTTTTGTCTTTTCAGCATGTCATCAAGTTCTTCTGAACTTTTTCTTGAATTTGTCTTTGTGTTTATTTGCAGTAACCAACTCATTTTCTAGAATTCCAACTTGTCTCACAAGCTCATCTTTATCATGTTGCATGTGAATCAGACCTATCTTTAACATATCATTTTCATGACCAAGTCTCAAATTTTCATTTCCAGCATCATTAAGTCTCCTAGTCAAGTCTTCTTCATTCTTCTTCCTATCTTCAATATCCTTACATAACCTCATAGTCATATCTTGCATTTCATTCTTCATATTACTATTTTCTTGTCTCAACTTATTTTCAGTTTCCTTTTCATCATCATCATCATTCTGCATTTTCTCATGAAGTTCCTTTCTCTTATTTTGTGCTATAACCAGATTTTCTTGAAGTCATTTAATGTATTCCTTAGCAGTCCTCAGATTATCTTCAAGTTTGATATTCTTCAATTTTTCTACATCAAAATCTTTAAGAGCTCCTTCCAACTATTTTCTTAAGTTCTCCATCTGTACCGGTGTCAGAATCTCCCTCAAGTTGTTAGACTTTTGCAAATAGAGGACTAGGCTCTGATACCAAATGTTAGATCCAATGATAGTCCCAAAGACACTGAGAGGGGGGGGGTGAATTAGTGTCTAATCGGTCAGCAAAATATTTAAACTTATTGATAACTTTGCAACCCAAAATAGTGTATCGATAAATAAGAATTATGCAGTAAACACAAATAATAGAGACAACATAGAAACACACCATAACACAAGATATTTAATGAGGAAACCCGGTGTGGGAGAATCCCCAGTGGGATTTGTGACCCACAATATTTACTAGCTGGCCAATGAATAAATACTACTTACAATAAGGGGCCTGCACATGCAGGGAGGCCAACAACCTAGAGCTCACTTCTCAATGAGGAGTCACACTGACTACAAAATGGATAATTAAATCCAATACAATGTACTGCTCAAAACAACATCTCTAATGCTAGGTTCAATGCCAGTTTAAGCTCATATTGATACCTTATCCAAAAACCTTTGTTGCCACTAAATAATTATTTTCTACTATACATATCATCTACTCTCTACTCTCAAAATGACCTATAAGATCTCATACATATATGAGTCTTTTACAATATACCATGTCGGCTTACAAAAGATAATTATATTATAATAAACAAAAGTTCATCCCATGTCAAGTAGAGTGCTGGTATGCTTTGTTGCCGATGTAAGTGCCTGCAGGTGCTGGTGTCTGCTAGTGTATGAAGTTTGTGATGCTGGGCATGTAAAAACCAATTGTTGGTGAGTTGCCAGTTGGTTGCCATCAATGAAAACATCAACTATTCTCATAAGATTATAGAATGCCAACAAAATTAATTTGAGGTAATTTCTCCACCTTTATCAGATCTCAAACATTTGATTCTAACATCAACTTGATTCTCTACCATTGACTTAAAAACTTTAAATCTTTCAAAGACTTTAGATTTTTCTCTAAAAAATGTAACCCATGTCATTCGAAAATAATCATCAATGAGTAACATAAAATACCTTTCACCATTGAGTCTGCATGTCCTTGTAGGACAACATAAGTATCTATGAATTATCTCCAATAGATGTGAAGTAGAATATTCTTTGTTCTTGAAATGTCTCCTTATTTTCTTTCCTAAATGACATTCCTTGCATACAGTGTTAGTAGGCTTGATAATCCTTGACAAATCTCTTAATTCTTTATATTTATTGATTTAGAGTAATGATTAATTTGAGGTAATTTCTCCACCTTTATCAGATCTCAAACATTTGATTCTAGCATCAACTTGATTCTCTATCATTGACTTAAAAACTTTAAATCTTTCAAAGACTTTAGATTTTTCTCTAAAAAATGTAACCCATATCATTCTAAAATAATCATCAATGAGTAACATAAAATACCTTTCACCATTGTGTCTGCATGTCCTTGTAGGACAACATAAGTATCTATGAATTATCTCCAACAGATGTGAAATAGAATATTCCTTGATCTTGAAATGTCTCCTTGTTTTCTTTCCTAAATGACATTCCTTGCACACAGTGTTAGTAGGCTTGATAATCCCTGACAAATCTCTTACTTCTTTATATTTATTGATCTTAATCATGTTATGAAAGTTAACATGCCCTTTTCTCTTATTCCATAACCGACACTCATTACTCTAAATCAGATACCCATCTATTTTGACTTTTGTCCTTTATGTAGAAAACATTTCCAGATGTCTTGATTCCTTCTACCACCAAATATTTGGTTTTTCCTTTTCTATTCATACATATAGTTTCTATAAACACAACATCATAACCTCTATTTCACATCTGAATAATAATCAACGAACTATGTCTCAATCCTTGTACATAATAAACACCATCAATAGAGATGCTTCCTATTCCACAAATTGGTGCAAATTCCTCTCCTACAAATTTTACAGAACCACCATCATAATTCTTTTGAGTGATAAACTTGTCTTTATCTTTGGTCATGTGATTTGAGCATTCAAAATCAATGATCCATGATCTAGGTTCAACTTTAGCATGTAGTGCAGTCTTCTCTTCCAGTCTTCCGATTCTTTCCTGATACTTATGTTTTATGGCCAATTCCTTCTACCACAAAATTTTTGGTTTTTCCTTTTCTATTCATACATATAGTTTCTATAAACACAATAGCATAACCTCTATTGCACATCTGAATAACACTCAACAAACTATGTCTCAATCCTTGTACATAATAAACACCATCAATTTTATTGTTACCATCAATCGAGATGCTTCCTATTCCACAAATCAGTGCAACTTCCTCTCCTACAAATTTTACAGAACCACCATCATACTTCTTTTGAGTAATAAACTTGTCTTTATCTTCGGTCATGTGATTTGAGCATTCAAAATCAATGATCCATGATCTAGTTTCAACTTTAGCATGCAGTGTAGTCTCCTCTTCTAGTCTTTCGATTCTTTCCTGATACTTCTATTTTATGGCCAAAAATAAAGATTCTTCATTAAAATCTTCAATATATTCTTCTTTAAATGAATGCGTCTCCATTAAATATAAAGTCATTTTCCCTTTATCTCTATTATCCATTCTTCTCTTAAAATCATTTATTGTATATTTATTTTTCTTTTCATCATCCTCATATTTTCCGTAATCTTCTTTATATATACATTTAAAAGCATAATGACCAATTCTTCCACAATTAAAATATTTCAAGGGCAACTTACCTTTATACTTTCCAATTCCTCACTTTAATATTCTTACAAAGTTTACTTCAATCTCATCCAAGTTCTCACTAGTTTCTGGTTCATCTCTTGATATCCTTGAAACATTGAATGCATCTTCTCTTCAATAGGATTTTATATCTTTCATCTCTTCGATCTCATAGGCAAATAATGTACCAATAAGCTAATCAATTGTGTAGTTGCTCAAATCATGATATTGTTCAATTGTCACTACTTCAGTTTGTAAGGTTTTGTCAATGTAAAAAATATCTTCCTAATAACATCACTTTCTTCAAGCACTCCTCCAACAACTCGGATAGTTTTCATTGTATCATTCACTCTATGTATGTAATTTTCAATGTTTTCATCATCATCCATTCTAAAACCTTCAAATTTTTGCTTCAGGTTCAATAGTCTTGCTTGTTGAGTCTTCAGATCACCTTCATATGCCTTACACAACTTGTTCCAGATACCCTTAGATTCTTTCATTCCTTTAACTTTGCCAAATACTTCATCATTGAGAAAACTAATAAGAATTGTTCTAGTGTTTGTATTTTTGTCCCGAGCCTTGATCTCATCCGGAGTTGATGGTCCATTCAGAGGTCATTGATAGCCAATTTAGATAATCTCCCACATTCCATTCTTTAATACTTGCAAATAAGATTCTATTATTTCCTTCCAATAATTAGAGTTTGTTCCATCAAACATCAAAGCTTTAACGTGAAGTTCCTGCACCATTTCTAGATCTACTTCAAGTAGTTAAGCTTTCCAAATAAGAATCTCGCTCTAATACCCATTGTTGAACACCCAACAAGATTGAGAGGGGGGTGAATCAGTTCAGAACTTTAAAAACAATGATTACTCAACTTATTTAATATCAACACTTTAATCATTAGCACATTAAGCAGAAATGCATAAACACATGGAAAACCCAAATATGGAAAAACCATAGTGAGAATATAACTCACAATATGTGTAGTACCCTTGCCCTAATCAATTTCTAATCTTGGTTTGACCTTGGTTAGTTTATCATAATATAATGTTATAGTCAGATGTTTTGATTTTAGTGCATATCTGTTAATGTGGTTTTCGCACCAATTCATATGCGAGTTATTAATTCTCCTATTTTGTGTTATTATCTCGGGCTAACGCATTCATTAAATTTATATATGTATGCATGTATGACTCTTGGTTGCAGGAGATTTTAGGTACAGTACCGTCTGGGTGCGAGGTTCATCTCCACCTAGAATTTGCAGGTTTGAGTGTACCTCTTTAATCCTTAGAGTTGGATTAGGTGGTTGTAAGATCCTCATTTGACCATAGTCATGCTCAAGTGAGCGTCGTCAGTCATCATCGGTATTCCCTTTGGTTGGGTTTGCGGGTCGTCTGTCTATTTGGCTTCTTGGGTTACATGTTTTGTGTGTATGGTTAAAATTGAGTAATTAGTCCTTAGTATTTAATTTGATTAAATATGTGTTTGTGCATTAAAGATTAATGGACTAAATTAAACAGGGCTTCTTTATGCGACTATCATTAATTTGAATTGCTCGATTTAAATTGGGAGCAAGTTCAATTAAATAGTTAATTTTAATGATTAAATTTATTATGTTTATGTTGTTGGAAAAGAAAGATTTAAATTTAATTGCAATAAAGTTAATTTAATCTCGTTAGCATCTTGAAATAGAAAGGTTAATTTCAGTTGAGTGAGAAAATCAATTTTAAATTGGAAAAGCAAGTTAAATTATTGATATAGTTTAAAAGAATTATTTTTGGGATTTAATTTAAATAAAAAATTTAAATCCAAAAATAAAATTTTTGGTCAAACTTTTCCCATTTAACCTAGACTTTTGGAAAAATATTTTTGGATGGAAAATTTGGGGGTTTTGGGAAGAGAAGGAATTTCTTGAGCTGGAGGATTGGGCTCTTCTTCAATCTTGTGAGGATTGCTGAGCAAGGTAGGCCTCTGGTTTCTTTCTTTGGCTTCTTGTTTTAAGGAAAATTGTTTTGGATGTTGTAGAAATCTGGTTGTAAAGATTAAAATCTCATATATTTGGGAAAATGAAGGAGTTGTAGTTTAATTTCTGAATTAAAAACCCTCCTTGCTTCCTTTCCAAACCTCCAGTTTGCATTTTTGTTGGTTGTTCAAATTGGATTTTCAAAAAAAATAAATAAATTGGGTTTGGCTATTCTTGCGGAATTCTTGTTTAAACTCCAATGAATATTTTGGATTAAGTTTTAAATTAAAAATCAGTTTGGAATTTGGCAAAAATGAACCTGTGCCCAAACATGGTTTTGATTGAAAAGAAATTTGCTTATCTGGGTCTGGTTATTCAACCAATTTTGAATATTTGTAAACAAATAAAAATATAAAATATTTCATGTCTTTGCTGAGATTGTATTTTTCTGTTAGCTGTTAATTTTAACAGTAGATTTACAAAAAAAAATTATTCCATGTCTCTGTTGAGACTGTATTTCTTTTGTTGTTGTTAATTGTTTTTAACAGTAAAATTAATTTATTTTTTCTTTTTTATAAAACCCACGTGGCAAGGAATAGACCCCCACCACGGGGAGGTAGCGACTACTACCATGGTACCAGACTGCTACCAAATGGTAGCAGTGCTACCAATGGCTGCCGCTTGCTACCTTTTGGTAGTAGCGCTACCATGGGTAGCATGAGCTCCCAAGAGGAGGGGCCCGCGTGGGTACCCTTCCCCATTTATGTATTATTTGTTTTATAAAAGAAAAAACAAAACTTTTTTTTTTATATATATTTTTTATTATAAAAAAAATATAATAGTTTAATATAATTTAATGTTAATTTTTAATTAAGTTTTAATTATGATTAATGTGGCATTAATTATAATTTATGATTAATTTGATATTAATTAATTGTATAATGGTATATATATGTTAATTAATATTCAAATTTCATTTTATGATTAATGCAATTTTTTCTAATTAAATACTTGAATTGCTAATTTCGCTATTAAATATTACTTTGTTATATTTTATTAATCTTGGATTAATAAATATATACATTAATTAATAGTTAATTTGGGTATTTGTCTTATTGAGGAAGTATCTTTTTGGAAAAAGATAGAATATTAATTGGAAAATTGTTGAAATAAAATACATTTATTAATAAAATATTTTGATCATTTAAATGATATACTATTGGAAATTAATAATGTATTGTTTGGAATGTTGGTGAGTTAATGGTATTTTCAATTTGTAAAATAAATGGTATAGTTATAATCTTCCTCTGTTTTGAGACATAGGCGAATGGACTATTGAAATTGTGGTATTGTACTGACATGGTAATGGTGATTTTTCTGTCAATGCTATTTGAAAACTTAGATCATTTAGAAAAACTTGATCGACTTTTAATGTTTAAAGCAATAGGGGAAAAAGATTTGTCTTTTCCAGTTATTGCCTATGCAAGTTTTAATCCATGTATTCACTTTTGCTTAAGTAATAGCAAGACCTTGCTCTTATTTGTTTGATTGGACCCTGTTGCATGGATTGATTTGGGGTACCTGATTTTGTCCTTGGTTTCAAGCTTGACTGTTGTTTTGTGGTGGGGTCGTAATTGGTCATATCCTTTATGTGGGTGTCGAATGATGATTTGTCATTGACCATAGTTGGTTAGGTATCTGGTTAGAGTACCATCAGTCAGTGCACCTCATATGAAGTCGTGTTTGACCAAATGGTTGATTTTTCCATTTTGAATTCTGTTTGTTTGACCATGTGTATTCCTTGGTTTTTGAGGTCGCTTGAGTATAGTCTAGTGTCATATGGGAAAGTGGTTTTCGATTGGGGGCCGCACCCAAAGTGGCTGCTGGGTAACCCATCGAAAGAGAGTCTAATAAGTGATAACCTAACAATAGATTAGAATGTTAATCTCTAAGTAAGATAATTGTGCCTCACACATGGGACGAGTGCTAACATAGACTCAACATGTTGTGAGAAGGCCTCAAATGGCAAACCATCATCCTTGTCTTCATGAGAGGATGTGTGGGTCCACATGAGGCTTGGATGGGCTAGAGGTTTGGATTAGGTTGCCAGGGTAACCCAGTGTATGGGGCCGAAACCTATGAAGACCTACCATGGTAACCATACCAAGTTGTGTGATGACACTTGTCCATACGTTCGCTAGTGTGTTGTTGTATTGTCCTGATAGGAGCACGTTTGTGAAGTCGTCATGTTGTCTATGCCCTTGTGAGTACCAGTTTCATGCTAGACCTTGGGTTGCGATGACTTAGTTTTGTGGATGCTCCAGTGGACCTTTGTATTTGCTTCGTTTATGCTTCAGATAGATCCTTTCCTTTTCAAGGATCGTTTATGTATTTATTGACCGATGTGGTCATTTGTATATTGGTTATGTTTCGCCTTGATGGAAGGATTGTAAATTATGAGAACCTCATGTATTCTTAACTTTATTAATTATCAGAGGGGTCTTGCAATTGAGCAGACCCGGAGATGTAGCCCTTTAGGGGTGAACTCCAAGATCATCTTGATGTTATGTGATGCTTTTATTCTTATGTATCATGTTTAGTGTTAGCATGTATGAATGACATTTTGATAGAATGTATAAGTGGATAAGATGAAATTAATTTTAAATGCATGTATGCAATCCTCTCTTAGATGCAGTAAATTGGAACATGAATGAATGTAGCTTAGTATAATGGAATATATTCAGTTGTTGTTAAGGAAATTAAGTATGCATGGAAAGATCTCATAAGTTATGATGAAATTCTTGTGTTAGAATATTAGATGCATGGCTTAAATTTTAATGAAAAGTTTGAACGAAGGGTAAAGATAAATCTTACTAGATGAACCTTATGTTGTGAACTATATTTTCATCTATCTGAAAGAAATTATCCTTGTTTAAGAATTATCTCATTATAAGATAATCAGCTTATTGGATTTATTAGTGTGAGTTAAGTTAAATGTGTAATTAAGTAATCACGTTGGGAAACTCATTAGATGTTAGTTGATGTCTTCCGCTATGTAATCTGAATCTTTGATATCTTGTTGTATCTTAATGTTGTGTAACTTTTAAAAAAAAATTATTGCACTCTATTCTTGTGTTATGGCTTAATCCCTTCGGGGTTTCCTGGCAGGGCATTACAATATGAATAACAATGTTTACAATATTTGAGGCTTGCAGCCAAGGAGCACTAACACTTGAAGGACTTGTAGAACTAAGGCACACTATCTTGGGAAATATACAAAAGGACTTGTACAATTGAATAACACTTTTTCGGGACAAGATACAAATTATTATCGAAGGACTCGCTATCAATCAACAAGGAATGAAATAGTTGAATCAAAATTGAGAAGGATTCTCCTGATCATGAAATTATCCTCAAACAATAATCAAGCAACCAATATGTTGGCAAACGTCTCTAATGATCAAGAGAATCATTAGACTTTCATGATGAGTATTTCATCTCATGTACGAGGCTATTTGGAATGACATTTACAATATTTGAATGATCATTATATTAACCACCTTTGTTTGACCATTTATTTGAGGATAGAATGCAAAAGATTTTGTCAGTTTTGTGTCCATCTTAGCCCATGATGAAGACCAAATTTTTTGATAAATCTAGTATCTCTATTTGATGCTTTGTGTCAGACCAAAATGAACACAAACATGCTCAAAAAATAATTTTGTAGTCCTCTTTAGAAATTGCCTCTTTTTCCAAGCCACCATGATTTTTATTTTTGAAAATATATCAACTACAACACACACAAAATTATGCCCTCATCTGGTGGTAGAAAGGCCAAACATGAAATCCATACAAAATAAGTGTCATAGCTCATTAATAATAGGCAGAGGTAAATATAAGGCTAACTTATGATTTGTAGGCTTTGCAATAACACATGTTGCACAAGATTGAATATATATAATTACATCATGCTTCATATTTTGTTAAACACCCAACTGGACTGAGGTGGGACTGAATTAGTCTAGAACTTCACAAATAATTATTACTCAAGTTATTTAATATCAACACTTTAAGCATCAACATATCAAGCAGAAACACATGAACACCAAATTTATGTGGAAAACCAAAACGGGGAAAAACCATGGTGAGAATCTAACTCACAATATGAATAAATATGTTTACATTTAGGAACACCATCACCTGAAGGAATTGTAGAACTAAGGTGCACTACCTTATGCAAGATACAAAAGGACTTCTATAGTTGAAGAGTGCCTCTTCAAGACAAGATACAAATTGTTGCCAAAGGACTCACTATCAATCAAAAAGGAATGAAATAGCTAAACTAAAAATTGAGAAGGATTCTCCTCATCATGAAATTATCCTTGAACAATAATCTAGTGACCAATATCATGGAAAACATCTTTGATGATCTCCATTGTCACAACACACTATCTTGCAGAATATATCAGCTTTAAAGCTTTCTCAAACTGACTTTCACATGACCACAAACTCAAATATGCTTGCAAATCATTCACATGCACTTCTCACACAATTAACTTCTCATCCATACTCAATTCATCCATTTGCACATCTTATATATAAGATACAATATTAAAATATTAATCAAAGCTCAACCAAAATAGGATAAGTAATATTACACAAAATAAGCCAGCTAGACCTAAAATACTTAAATTGGTCCACTTTAGGAGAAAGGGGGAACTAAACAATATCATAATACATCATCCCATGAATGATTCAACAGTCTACACATTCTAAAACATATTCCAAAGGATGTTACAAAGCATAAGGTGTAGATATAATCAACTAGTCAGCCACATAAACACTTCCAACACAAACTACTCCATGTGGATCTCCACAAACCAAAGTGAGACCCAAATAAACATCTCAACACATATTCCAACACAAATTGCACCAAAAGAACATGATCCACTAAACCAAAATGCAATTTACAACATATCTGGAGGGCATCAAAAGCATTTCAGACCACCCTAAATATAGGATGAAACTACCAACACCAAAAGAGTATTAAAACCAACATCCATCCATATAGCCAAGGTCTGACAAAACATATCCAGAACAATATTCATCCATATAACCAGGTTTGACATCAATGACAACTAAACAAGCTCAAGCTAACAACAATCTCTTACATCTTTGGCCAATAAAAATATTTTTGAAGTATAGTAGTAGTCTCTGTTAGGATTCCCAAAGATACTGAGAGGGGGGGGTGAATAAGTATCTAACTGGTGACATAATTTAATTGATTTAAAACATGTAAAGCATATCAATACTATATACCGGTAAACCAAAAATAATGCAGTAAACAAGGATAACAACAACCACATGAAAAGCACACCATAACACAGTAGTTTAATGAGGAAACTCGGTGTGGGAAAAACCTCGGTGGGATTTGCGACCCACAATATTCACTTACTGGCCAATAAGTGAATATTACTCTTACAAATAGGGGCCTGCACATGTAGGAAGGCCAAGCGCCTAGAGCTCACTACTCAAATACAAAATAAGAAGTCACACTGACTTACAAAATGGATTATACAAATCCAATGTCTTGTACTGCTTCAAAATATCATCTGTTATGCCAGATCTAGTACCGGTTTTATCTCTGCTGCATACATAAACCCTTAACCTAAAATTCACATATTAGGTTTGCATAATTTCACCTATATTTTCTTTTTCTTGTTGTTCTTTTAATGTTCTTTAATGATCTCATACATATATGAGTCATATTACAACTTGCCATGTCATCTTACAATGATTTTACAATTAACTACAAAATACATTATAAACAAAATTCCTGTCGGCCAGGGTGTCGGTATCTTTCCTTTGTCTATCGGTGTCCTATGTGCCAGTGTAGGGTCTATCATTGCCGGTGTGGGTATATTGTCTTGCCGGTATCATATGATTGCAAGATTGCCATCAATGAAAAAACCTTCAATCACCTACAATTTATCATTGGAGTGTGCATTTGCCAACAATCTCCCCCTTTGGCATTGATGGCAACACTCATGAGAAAAATCCAAAAAGTGTCATCCAAAAATGAGTCTGCCAGAATTGTCTTACCAAAAAAAATATGAGCTCCCCCTAAGATGATGAGCCATTTGTTGATCATTTTTCTCATAGCCTCTACTCCCCCTTTGACACCAATGACAAAGGTTGTCATTCACTATCGATGGAGTCCTACCTGGTTTCTTGTAACTGGTGGGTTACACTCTGAAAAACATCTATCAAAATTGAATTTATGTTGTTGCTAAATGTTTTACTATCTTTTATAGCCTCATGGGTTCTCTGCACTGTACCGGTGAATATGTGCATTTTCTCTTCCAGTGTCTTTAGTCCGAGAACCAAAGCCTCAGATATTTCTTTTCTCAAAGAAATAAGATACTCTAATCTTGGACTAAGTCAGCATTTTAAGTCCTTTGCTTTATCCTTTATTCTTTGTTTTTCATTTTTCAGTTTCCCGATTTTCTCTTCTTTCTTTGCAATTTAATTTTCTAATTCCAAAATGAATCCGATGTCCCAATCAGATTGTCAACAATATTGTTAATCTTATCCTGTGTCTTTCTAATTTCTTTGTCAAGATCCTCTATTAATACACCCATTTTGCATGTATCCCTGTATAGTTTCTTGAAGTCAAAAATTATTTCATTGAGTTTCGATAAAAGAGTGTCTATCTCTCCCTTGTTCTTCTTAACTATATCCTCAAAGAATTTTTCTTTTTCCTTTATCAGTCTCTCCTTAAATGTATCCTCATTTATTTTGTCTAGTGTTATTAGGTTCCTGGTTATATACTTAGACAATGTGTCTAATTGGTTCAAAGAATCTTTGTTGTCTATGTTACACTTTGGAGCTATCATCTTCAAAATTGGTATGGTGTCGTCAATAGCCTTATATGCTAGTACATTACAATATGTTATTTTCTTAATTGAATCTAGCAGTACCTCTATCACATTTGTTGGTCTGAAATCAGACATGGAGGTTCCGGATGTCTGTCCAACTGACTTCAAAATTTGTAATCCACCAGTGGTGATAATAGCGTTGCTTTCCTCTTTTATTGGAGGATCAGCTTGTATCTCCATTTCAGATACCAAAGGTTTAGGTTTTTTAGTTGTAGCTGGTGGCACTATTTCTAAATGTACCTGTTGTTCTTCATGTTTCTTTGTGCTCTCTACTGATGGTTTCTTTGATGGTGTCTCTGATGATTTTTCAGTGTTATCCACTATTGGTTTCTCTACTTGTGACTTTGTATTTTCTACCAGTTTCTCTGTGCTTGCCCCTGAAATGTTTTCAGTCAGTTTCTCAATACCAGTGCTATCAATTTTTCTTGTATTCATTGTCTATTCAGTTTGTTGCTCACTCCCAATTTCAATGTCTCCAACTGTATTTTCAACATTTGTCTCAGCTGTTGTGTCTTCTATTGGTGGCTCAGTTGCCACATCTCTTATCTCACTTGTTTCCTTATCAACCACAATGTTGACTTCCTGTGTGTCGATATTCATTGTGTACAACACCTCAGAATTAGGATTTGTGTCCTCATGTGTTGTCTTCATACTTTTTGTTGCCGGTTGATTTCCAGTAGTGTCTACCGGTGGAGTATCTAAAGGCGGTGGGGGTAAGTTGTCTGTTATCTTTATACTGGGAGGTCCACCAACCTTGCCTTTTCCTTTGTCCCTATCCTTTTGATATACCTTGAAGGTTTAGGTTTTTGAGACTCTTCCTGTTTTTCTTTTTCTACCAAGAATATATCCCATGCATCTATTGTTTCCTCTGTTATCTGATTCACTCTCCTTGCCATTAGTGCTACATGCCGATGAGTAGTCAAAAATACTGATCAGTTAGCCTCAAAGATCAATTGATCTATCTCATAAGGTGAGTTAACAGGATGTACAACAAGCAATTTTTCAATCTTTATTTTCTTATCAAGCTCAATAATAGCTACTCTTCTAGCTTCTAGTTTGTTGTATAGATCTACCAGTATTTCATCAACAACTTACATCAAAAATTTCTTGAAAATATCTAAGTGTAATATTACAGTGTTCTCTACTTTCTCCTTATCATCAGCAGATAGTGTGTTATACAGTTTGTTGATATTCTTCAACTTGTCATCCTTAATAATTTCATCCAGTAATTTATCAATAGGAGCTATAGTTTGTTTTGACTTCTTCTTAGGAGTCAACTTCTTTTTCTTTGGAGTTAATTTCTTTGTTGGGGGCCTTACTGCCTTTTGCTTCTATCTTTTTGGTGTAGGAGAAGGTGTCAGTGAAGGTTTTCTCTTCCTCTCAACTCTCTTGAATGCTGCAGGCATTCCTCTTTCTAAGGAAGTTCCCATCGATGAAAGGTGTGTTTCTGGTTGGATTGCTTCTAATTCACCTTCAGTTATATCAATTTTCTTTAGCACATCTTCTTTAATATATTTTGCCTGTCGGGTTCCTTTTCTAATAGTTGCCTCAACCCTTTTAACTCTTTTCTTTGATTGAATTTGACTTTCTATAGTTTGAACATTGCCAAATACTTCTTCTTTAGGTTCCTTAGGAGAATCTAGGAGGGCTTTTGCATAGGTTTCTATTATGTTGTCATCAGTCTCATACCCCATTTCAGTGACCCAGATGGTTCTAGGAACAACTGTCTCCATCCAAATTTCATCTTTCTTTATTACAAAACAAATTTCCTTTTGGTACTTATCTACAATAGCTTGTGATAACCTTAATCTTGTTTTCATTCGATCTTTCAATGCCTGAAAGTACTCATTTAAGTTCTTTTCCCTGTTCTCTCCCATGTTGTTCAACAATAATAATAGTTGTTTTCCTACCCATATATCATATCCAAAATCTTTGGTGCCAATACTGGGTACTTATTTGGTTATATATAGCATCAGACAAACAAGTAGGTTTCCAAATCTGAATGTTCCTTTCTTGTCTTTCTTTATCTTTCCCAAATTATCAATCAGTTCATATTTAAGCCATTCACATATGTCTATCCTTGCATTATTATTTACCATATCATAGGCACTTTTAATGCATAGGCTAGAAACTGAGTTTAACCTATTTGTATGTGTAGTCTTGTAACCTAAGATCATACTGATAAATTTGACATTGATATCCATTACATCATTTACCCTTAGAGACCTTTTGTCAAATGTTGCACCGGTTAGGTTTATCACTATGTCATTTGAGACCTTCTTAGTTTTGTCATGTCTTTTGCTAGTGGAGGGTAACCTTGTCATAGCCTTTACTGCTTCTTTAGTAATCTTGTGAATAGAGTCCAACCAAAAGAATTCGCCATGAACCCTACTTAGCACAATTCTTATGATATCCTTGGGGAAATCCGAGATACTAAGAATTTCTGTAAAACCTAGGGTTTCTATTATCTTGTGTTCAGTTTTGACATTTCTAGATTCATCACAAATTACAAATTTATACATATCCTTAATTTCCTCATCACCTAGTTCATCAACATGATAGTGTATATACATTCTAGGGTCTTCAACATATACTACCCCTTTAGGTATTTGAGAAAATGCACCTAAACTATCATCTCTCTTTGCAATTTTGGGAACTAGCTGGAATACGGGTCTAGGGCATTTAATAACTTCAACAATAGTAGGGTTTGCAATAAATTCAGGAGTAGATGAGGATGCCATAGCTATAAATACCTTAATCTGCCTTAGGGATGAAAGATTTGATAGATTTCTTTTCTTCTTTGCTTGGAATCCCTTTGCTTGGGATTTTCACGCTCTCGAAGATTTGAATGCTCGGTGAAATGAAAATGGAGCCAAAATACTTGTTTTATAATGTTATTTTCTTCACCTATCACATTTAATGCTTGCCGGTTAAGTCACAACTTAACTCATCTACCAGTAAAGAAGTAATCTCAACTTCTCACCATCAACCAAGGGAATAATAGCATGTTTTACATTCAGTTGCTAAACCCTCAAAAGGATTTTTCTTCAATTAGATGAAGAGTCTCCTGTCGGTGGAATGTTACTTTGTTTTGCAGGTGGAGGAGTATTTCCATCAACATTTTGTTCTGATTTTCTAATCCATTATTTTGAGAATTATTTCTTTACCTCTTCAACCTTTTCTTTACCTTTCAAACTAGGACCTTTGTTATTTGTCGATGAGGACTTGCTTCTACAAAATTTAGCAATGTGTCCAATCTTGTTATAGGCATAACAAGTCACATTGTTTTTCTGAATTACTTTCCCATATCCTGTGTCAGTTTGTGTTCTGCATTGATTAGATAAGTGTCCAAATCTTCCACAAACATAACATCTTACATTCATTCTGTAATTTTCTGAATTATGACCAACTTTGTTGCATTTAGAACACTAACCGGTGGGTGTATTGGTGTTCTGATAATTTCTAGATCTGCATTGATTTTCTCTATGACCATACTTGTTATAGTTAAAGCATTTGCCATTAAATTTATAAGCAATTAGTTGTCTTATTGGTTTACTATGATCATGTGTGTTTGTAGTACCAGATATTTCACCAACTTCAAAGCCAAGGCCAATAGTGTCACCATTTGGTTTCTGATTCTTCAGCATGTCACCAAGTTCTTCTGAGCTTTTCTTGAATTTTTCCTTGTGCTGGTTTGCAGTAGCTAGTTCTCTTTCCAAGATTTCTTTCTATCTCACAAGTTCATTTGAGTAATTTTGTGTGTGCATCAGATCTATCTTCAACATATCATTTTCATAACTAAGTCTTGTGTTTTCATTTGCAGCATCATTCAGTCTTCTAGTCAGGTCTTCTTCATTTTTCTTCCTATCTTCAATTTCTTTGCAAAATCTCATAGTCATATCCTGCATCTCATTTTGTGTTTTACTTATCTCTTGTCTTAGTTTGTTTACCAGATCATTAAGAGTTTCCTTTTCATCTCCCTCTTTCTGCATCTTCTCACAAAGTTCTCTTCTTTTATTCCTTGCTATAGTGTAATTTTCTTGAAGTGCTTGAATGATATCCTAAGCAACTTTTAGATCATCTTCAAGTTTGATATTCTTCAATTTTTCTGTATCATAGTCTGAAAGAGTTGTTTCCAATTGTTTCTTCAATTTATCCATCTCTACTAGTTGCAAGATCTTCCTTAAGCTATTAGGCTTTTGAAAATAGAGGACCAAGCTCTAATACCAATTGTTAGGATTCCCAAATATACTGAGAGGGGGGGTGAATCAATATCTAACTGATTACATAATTTACTTGATTTCAAACATGTAAAGCATATCAATATTGTATACCAGTAAACCAAAAATAATGCAGTAAACAAGGATGACATCAACCACATGAAAAGCACACCATAACATAGTAGTTTAATGAGGAAACCCAGTGTGGGAAAAACCTTGGTGGGATTTGTGACCCACAATATTCTCTTACTGGCCAATAAGTGAATATTACTCTTACAAATAGGGGCTTGCACATGCAGGAAGGCCAAGTGCCTAGAGCTCACTGCTCAAATACAAAATAAGAAGTCACACTGACTTACAAAATGGATTATACAAATCCAGTGTCTTGTACTGCTTCAAAATAGTATCTGATATGCCAGATCCAGTACCAGTTTTAGCTTTGTTGCATACATAAACCCTTAACCTAAAATTTGCATATTAGGTCTGCATAATTTCACGTATATTTTCTTTTTCTTGTTGTTCTTCTAATGTTCTATAATGATCTCATACATATATGAGTCATATTACAACTCGCCATGTTGGCTTACAATGATTTTACAATTAATTATAAAATACATTATAAACAAAATTCCTATCGGCCAGGGTGCCGGTATCCTTCCTTTGTCTGTCAGTGTCCTATGTGCTGGTGTAGGGTCTATCATTGCCGATGCCCGTATATTGTCTTGTTGGTATCATATGATTGAAAGATTGCCATCAATGACAAAACCTTCAATCACCTACAATTTCTCATTGGAGTGTGCATTTGCCAACAGTTTCACCTATGATAAAATGACCTACAACCTTTCTATAGTAATCTTCCCCTATCAAGTTCTTGCATTCTATAGTGGGCACACAAATTTGACCTAGGAGGTAGAGAATTTCATCTTACAAGTAGAAATTACACACATGTTTGCCTTACACAAGCTTGTTGAGGTCAACAAATTCATTATCATTGGCATATAAATGAGCCCAACTCTTTATCTAGTGTCCAATTAATCCAGCATCATGGTTAGGGTTGTAATTCGAGGTGTACTAAAATAATCTACCACTTTGTTAGTTATTCCTTTCTTATGGAAAATGTTGATATGAAATTGCTGGAGATAGGCTGACCATCGTTGAATCCTATCATGCTACATTTTCCTTATATTTGAAAAATTTGAAGAGGCTCGTAATTGATGTGTATGACAATTTCCTTACCCAAAATATACCATTTTCATTGTTTGTGGGTTTGAACAATGACATATTACTCCTTTTCATAGGTGGTATACCTATGCACCATATCAAAAAAAGTCTCAGTATGGTATGCAACTGGATGTCCATTTTGCATAAGTACTACTCCAAGAGCATATTCATATGCATTAGTTTCTACTTCAAATGATAACATTGCAAATATAGAAGAGATAAAGTTGTTGTTGAGCATAATATTTATTTTAACTCCTTGAATGATTGTTGTTATGCACTTTTCTACCTAAATATTTCTTATGCTCCTCCTCTCAACGATTGATTTAAAGGCTAAACCAAATGTGAAAATTCAATCACATATCTGCAAAAGAATTTTTTCAATCCCAATAAACTACACAACTTTTTGATATTTCTTAGAGAAGGCCAATCTTTACTACTATGTATCTTTTCAAGATCAACATGAAAACCTTCACTGTCAATAAAATATCCCAAATATTTAATACTTTGCATACCAAAAGAACACTTTTCTTTGTTTGCATAAAGATTATGGTCTTGTAAATTGAGAGTACTTGTTCCACATGTTGTAGATGCTCATTCCAAGTTTTTCTCAAAATGAGTATGTCATCCAAATACACCACTATAAAATAATTAGTAAATGGCCTAAGCACATCATTCATCAATTTCATAAAAGTGGTTGGAGCATTTATTAGGCTAAAAGACATGATTAACCATTTAAAAAATCCTTCTTTATATTTGAAATTAGTCTTCCACACATCTAATGGATCAATTAGTACATGATGGTACCTAGATTTAAAGTCAAATTTGGTGAAAAATTTAGCCCCTCTAAGTTGGTCCAAAAGATCATCTATCTGAGGAATTGCATATGTATTTTTCACAATGATTTTATTTAATTGTCAATAGTCAATACAAAGTTTCCATGTTCCATCCTTTTTTTGTATAAGAACAATTAGGCTACCATATGGTGAAACACTTGGATGTTAATGTCCTTTCTAAATGAATTCTTGAATCTACCTAGAAGATTTCATCATTTTCTAAAATGGATCTCTTATACATTGGCTCATTAGGAAATGGTGTTCCTAGAATCAAATAAATGGATTTCTTAACTTGATAGTGTGGTGGTACCCCAATTGGTAACTCAGACACATTTTGATATCTCTTCAAAGTCTGGTCCATTTATCTTTGCTATTTTTTTGTAGTAGCCATCATTTCATGTACATTACACACAACTAATTGTTTTTCCTTGGATCAAATCATGAGTAGCACAAAATTTCTAGTTTGAGCAATCAGCCTCCTATATTATTTTATATTGGTTAAAGATGTATATTGTGCAAGACTTGCCTCAGGTATTATTCGATACTTTCATTCACCAAGTTTTATAGTCATAATGAGTGGTTTGGATTCATATACATTCTGATATTGTTACATATATGGCTGCCCCAACAAAGATTCACATACATCCAAATGTGCTACATCATATATTACTTCATCTTGGAATGGTTTTATAGAATATGGAAGACAACATTGCTTATTTACCTATATATCCCTCCCTTGGTTTAGCCATCCCGTGAAGTAGAGCTATGGGTGTGTTGTTATTTTAAAATTTACCTTTTCACAGTATCAATAGAAATTAGATCTTTTCATTTCCATTGTCCATAATGATGTACATATACAAATTAAATAATATCTCCTCATCTTCTAGAGGCAATATATTTGTAGCAGCAACTGTGGCATATGGGTAATGCCTCAATGACCAACTAACTATCCTTTTATTAAAAGGATCTATTAGCAATGCTTAAGGTTTGATATCCTCTACACGTGTTTCCATCAGTAAATATTTTATATTATAAAAATCCTTAGTGTAATGAAATATAATTTTATGAATCTCACATCACATACTTATTGTTGGCATATACACACTCTAATGAGACATTGTATGTGATTGAAGGTTTTGTCATTGATGGCAACCTTGCAATCCTATGGCACTGACAAAAACATTATACTGGCATCAGCAGATCACACTCTACACCGGCACTCAGGACACCGGCACCGGCACAGAAGAAAGGAAGTATACTGGCACAAAGCCCGACATGATTTTGTTTTATTATATTTTGTTTATTATTGAAAAAATTTGTAAGCCGACTTGGCAAAATTGTAAAATGACTCTTGTATATAAAAGAGATCATTGTTGACATAAAATAAGGAGACATAAGTATAAGGAGAATATTAGGCAGACCTATTGTGCAAAATATAGGTTAAGGGGTATATGTAAAGAATAGAGCAGGAACCGGTACTGAATCTGGCATTGAAGATGCTATTGTAAAGCAGTACAAGTTATTGGATTTGTATAATCCTCATTGTAAGTCAATGAGACTTCCCATTGAGCAGTGAGCTCTAGGCAGTTGGCCTTCTTGCATGTGTAGGCCCCTATTGTAAGTAATATTCTCTTATTTTTTAGTGAGTGAATATTGTGGGTCACAAATCCCACCGAGGTTTTTCCCACGTTGGGTTTCCTCATTAAAATCTTGTGTTATGGTGTGCTTTTCATGTGGATGTTCTTGATTCTGTTTATTGCATTATTTCTTGCATACCAATACACTGTTATATTATGTTCTGCATGTTTTAAGTTAAGAAATTCCATTCACTAGTCAGATACTGATTCACCTCCCCTCTCAGTATTTGTGGGATTCCTAACAATTGGTATCAGAGGTTGGTCCTCTATTTTTAGAAGCCTAACATCTTGAGGAAGATCTTGACACCAGTAAAGATGGAAAATCTAATGAAGCAACTTGAAGGAGCTCTTACAGACTATGATGCAGAGAAATTGAAAAATATCAAACTAGAAGATGATTTAAGGGCAATTCAGGATATCATTCAGGCACTTCAAGAAAATTTTACTGTTGCAAGAAATAAGAGAAGAGAACTTTGTGAAAAATTGTAAAATGAGAATGATGAAAAGGAATCACTTAATAATATGATAAGCAAGTTGAAATAAGAGATCATGACAAAAAAGAATGAGATGCAGGATAGGACTATGAGATTTTGCAAAGAGATTGAGGATAGGAAGAAGAATGAAGAAGAATTGACCAGAAGACTAAGTGATGCAGAAAATGAGAACACAAGACTTAGCTATGAAAATGACATGTTGAAGACAAATCTGATGCATACTCAGAATGACTCAAATGAACTAATGAGACAAAAGGAAGTCTTAGAAAGAGAACTAGAAACTGCAAATCAACATAAAGAAAAACTCAAGAAAAGATCAGAGGAACTTGGCACCTTGCCGAAGAATCAAAAACCTAAAGGTGACACTTCTAGAATTGGCTTTGAAATTGGTGAAAGCTCCGGTACTGCAAATACTCAGGATCACAGCAAACCGGTACGACAACCTAATGCATATAAATTGAATGGAAAATGCTTTAACTGTAATAAGTATGGTCATAGAGAAAATGAATGTACATCTAGAAATTATCAGAATATCAACACACCCACCGGTCAATGTTCTAAATGCAACAAAGTTGGTCACAACTCTGAAAACTGCAGAATGAATGTGAGATGTTATATTTGTGGAAGATTTGGACATTTATCTAATCAATGCAGAACACAAACCGGCATAGGTTATGGAAAAGCTATTCAGAAGAATAATGTAACTTGTTATGCATGTAACAAAATTGAGCATATTGCTAAATTCTGTAGAAGTAAAGGAACACTGGTAGACAACAAAATTTCTAGCTTGAAAGGTAAAGAAAAAGTTGAAGAAGTTAAGCAAGAATTCTCAAAAATGGACTAGAAAATCTTATCTAAATATTGGGAATACTCCTCCACCGATAGAACAAACCAATGCTTCATCAATAGGACAGAGTGATGCTTCACTGGAAGGACAGAGCAATGCTCCACCGATAGGAAGTTCTTCATCCAATTGAAGAAAGTTTCTTTGAGGGTTTGGCAATCTAATGACACATGTATTATTATTCCCTCGGTTAGAGATAAGAAGTTGAAAATTACTTATTACCGACAAACAATGTTAAGTGAATACTTAACTGGCATGTAATTAATGTGGTAGATGGTGTATAAACACTATAAAATTAAGGTTTTGGCTCCATTTCATTTCACCAAGATTTCAAATTTATGACGAGCGCAAAGATTCCGAGCTAAGGCATTTCAAGCAAGAAGAAAGAACACTCCAAGCAATCATCCATCCTAAAGGCAGTAAAAGGTATTTAATCATGGCATTCACCTCTACAATTGAATATATAGCAAACCCTACTGTTGTTGAAGTGATAAAAAGACCTAGGCCTGTATTTCTGTTAGTTACCGAGATAGCAAAGAAAGATGATACCTTAGGTGCTTTTTCTCAAATTCCTAAGGGAGTTGTTTATGCTGAAGACCCCAGAATGTACATCCATTGCAACATTGAGGAACTAGGAGATGAAGAAATTAAAACCATGTTTAAAACTGTGATATGTGATAAAATCGACAATGTAAAAGATGAACATAAAATCATTGAGACCCTAGGATTTACAAAGATCCTTAGCATTCCCAAGGATGTGATTAGGATAGTCTTAAGCGGGGTACATGGTGAGTTTTTCTCGTTAGATGCAGTCCACAAAATCACCAAGGAAGCTGTGAAAGTTGTCACGGGGTTACCGACCACTGGTAAAAGACCAGATAAAACCAAGAAAGTTTCCAATGACCTAGTTATAAACCTAACTGGTGCAACATTTGACAAGAGGTCCCTAAGAGTTAATGATGTAACAGACCTTAATGTGAGATTCATCAGCATGATATTAGGGTATAAAGATACTCATGCAAATAGACTCAATTCAGTTTCAAGTTTATGCATTAAGAGTGCTTATGATATGATCAAAGATAATGCAAAAATTGATGTATGTGAGTGGTTAAAGGATGAATTAATTGACAACCTTAGAAAGATCAAGAAGGACAAGAAAGGAACTTTCAAGTTTGGAAATCTGTTAGTATGTCTGATGCTACATATAACAAAATAGGTTCCTAGTATAGGCTACAAAGAACTTGGATATGATATACCGGTAGGCAAATAGTTATCAGAACTATTCAATAACATGGGAAATGACAAGGAAAACAATATTCATGACTTCTTTCAAGCATTAAAGGCCAAAATGAAGAAAAGAATAAGGTTATCACAAAAGATTGTTGACAAATACAAAGATGAAATATGCTTTGTAATCAAGAAAGATGAAATTTGGATGGAAGTAGTCATCCCTAGAACAATCTGGGTAACAGAGATGGGTTATGAGACTGATAATCACATAGTAGAAACTTATGCTAAAGCACTTCTGGAAGCACCAAATGAACCTAAGGAAGAAGTATTTGGCAGTGATGAAACCATAGAAAGTCAAATACAATCTAAGAAGAGAGTGAAAAAGGTTGAAGCAGTTGTGAGAAGAGGTTCCAGACAAGCAAAAGCCATCAAAGAAGATGTATTGAAGAAAACCGGTATAATAGAGGATGAGTTAGCAACTCCACAACCTGAAACTCACCTATCACTAGTAGCTACTTCTTCGGAAGGTGACATGCCTTCAACTTTCAAAAGAGTTGTAAGAAAAAGAGATCCCTCACTGGCAACCACACCTTCACCCAGGAGGACAAGGCAAAAACAACAAGCAGTGAGATCTCCGGTAAGAAAGGCCACACCAAAGAAGAAACTGACACCTAAGAAGAATAAGAGGACAAACAAAGAATTGGCCCCTCTTGATATACTGCTGAATGAAATCACAGAGGAAAGAAAATTGAAGAACATAGAGAAAATATATGACACCTTAACAGCTGATGAAAAAGAGCAAGTTGAAAATAGTGTTATATTGCACATGGATATTTATAAGAAGTTTTTAATGGAAGTAGTCAATGAAGTTCCAGATGAACTATTCAAAAGACTAGAAGAAAGAAGACAAGCAGTAATAGAATTGGATAAGAAAATAAAAATTGAAAAGCTACTAGCTGTGTATCTGGTAAACTCTCCCAAAGAAATTGATGACCTAATTGCTCAAGCCAATAGGACAGTATTTTCTACTGCACACCGACACATTGCTTTAATGGTTGGAAGAGTAAATGAGGTGACTAAAGAAACTGAAGATGGATGGGACATATTCCTAGTTGATAAAGAAAAACAAGAAGAATACAGGAACCCCAAACCCATAAAAGTTTATCAGAAAGATAGAGACAAGGGGAAAGGAAAAGTTGGTGGACTACCTAGTATCAAGGTTAGAGACAATTTACCTCCACCTCCTTTAATTACTCCACCGGTAAAAACAACAACTACAGATGATCAACTAGTAGTTGAGAGTATGGATGTAGAGGATAATAATCCTAATCCTGAAGTCTTATATACTGTGGATGTTGATACTCAGAAGATCAACATAGTGGTAGACAAAGATACAACTGATAAGACTAATATGGCTAGTGAGCCTCTGGTAGCTAAGGAAACTGATAACACACAGGAGAAACCGGCATAAGATAAAAAGAAAAAGGTAGAGACTCAGACATAGACTGAGACAACATAACAAACAGAGGAACAAACAGAGCAAAAGGCTCTAGAACAGCAACAACAACAACAACAGGAACAGGTACATAAGGAAACAGTGCCACTGGCAATTAGTGAAGCAAAAAAACCATTGCTTAATGAAATGCAGACACAAACAGACCTACTAGAGGTCAATACAAGCTTGGTTACTTCCACCGGTACTCAGAATATTGATTCATCATCAGGATACAAATCAACTAATGTCACTGAGGTACTATTAGATTCAATCAAGAAAATAACCGACTGCAGCTCACAAGCTTACAAAGCAATTGATGATACCATACCAATTTTGAAGGTAATTGCTCCTAACTGTAATATAGATAACAAAGATTCTTTAGGACAACTGGATACACTATGCAAATATATCACAGAAAACATTGACAAAATAAAGGAAGAGTCATTGAAGGATAAGGTAGAAATTGAAAAACATAAATTCTTTGATGAGCAAATAATGAAGTGTAACATAGATTTTGACACACTTCTACTGGAATTATGTAATTTGTTGAAAGAGTACAAAAATCTGTACAAAGATACCTATAAAACAAACTTTTTGACTGTAGATATAGACAAGAAAATGAGCAAGGTACAGGATGAGATCAATAAACTTGCAGATAGTTTTGTCAACTCACCTGATACACTATCAGTTTTTGAGGAGAAGATAACAAATTTTGAGGAAGAACTACTTAAATTGGAAAGAGAGAAAGAAAGAATAGTAAATAAGGCAAAGCATTTGAGATCAAAGCTAAGTCCAAGATTGGACTATCTAGCATCTCTACGAAAGGAAGTATCTGAGGCATTAATACAGGGAAAGAAAACACCGGCAAAGCATTTGCAGCATCTCACCAGTACAGTGAAGAGAACAAAGACAGTAATAAAGGATAGCAAAAATTTTATGGACAGTATAAACTTGATTTTGGGAGATCTTTTTCATTGTAACCAGCCAATTACAAGGTTGAAACTACAAACTCTACTGACATCTTGACAACCTTTGTCATTGATGCCAAAGGGGGAGTAGTAGGATGAGAAAATTCAATATCACAGGAATCATATGCTCAGGGGGAGCACACACATTTTTGGTAACTTCACATTTTTGGATCATTTTTGAAATTTTTCATGAGTGTTGCCATCAATGCCAAAGGGGGAGATTATTGACATATGCACACTCCAATGAGACATTGTATGTGATTGAAGGTTTTGTCATTGATGGCAACCTTGCAATCCTATGGCACTGACAAAGACATTATACCGGCATTAGCAGATCACACTCAGGACACTGGCACCGACATAGAAGAAAGGAAGTATACCGGCATAGAGGCCGACATGATTTTGTTTTATTATATTTTGTTTATTATTGAAAAACTTTGTAAGCCGACTTGGCAAAATTATAAAATGACTCTTATATATAAAAGAGATCATTGTTGACATAAAATAAGGAGACATAAGTATAAGGAAAATATTAGGCAGACCTATTGTGCGAAATATAGGTTAAGGGGTATATGTAAAGAACAGAGTAGGAACTAGTACTGACTCTGGCATTGAAGATGCTATTGTAAAGCAGTACAAGTTATTGGATTTGTATAATCCTCATTGTAAGTCAGTGTGACTTCCCATTGAGCAGTGAGCTCTAGGCAGTTGGCCTTCCTGCATGTGCAAGCCCCTATTGTAAGTAATATTCTCTTATTGGCCAATGAGTGAATATTGTGGGTCACAAATCCCACCGAGGTTTTTCCCACACTGGGTTTCCTCATTAAAATATTGTGTTATGGTGTGCTTTACATGTGGATGTTCTTGATTCTATTTATTGCATTATTTCTTGCATACCGGTACACTGTTATATTATGTTCTGCATGTTTTAAGTTAAGAAATTCCATTCATTAGTCAAATATTGATTCACCCCCCCCTCTTAGTATCTGTGGGATTCCTAACACTTATATCTTGTTGTGTCTTCCTAGCATCTCATGTCTTCTTTATTGGTGAATTTGAACCAAACTCCTTGACTATTTGCTTCTCTGCAAACATATTACTACTTTCTCCTTTTAATTTAGTGTTCATGAAATAATCTCTCCTTCGTTTCTTCTTGAATTTTTCCTCAATTTTTGAAGCATGCTTGAAAGCAATTCATAATGTATCTATATTCAAGAAGTCCATTTTGGTTCGAATATACCTATGAATACCACTTTGATAATTCAAAACTTGATGTTTCTCTTAATCTTTGATGCCAAGTTTTATCAAAAGTGCATGAAACGTATTAGTATACTATTTAATTTATTGGTCCTTTTTCTTCCAAAGCAATTTCCATTGTATATATTTTTTTTGATAGGTGTCTTCATGAAAATAATCCTCTTTTATATGCTCCACAAATTCTCCTCATGTTGGTTTTGTTGGATTGCTGGGGAGATGGTTGGATTTGGTTGATCATTGTTTATGCTAGGATATGTTGTTGTCATTGATGTCAACATATTCCTATGGTTTATTTTGGTGAGTTTGGGAAGATTTTCTAATCCGGTTTTGTAGTTTGGTTTTGCTGATCACTGTTTTGCAGAATCCTGTATTTCCTTCAGTATATTTCGGTGTGATCAGATCTTGTTCTGAGACTTTGGGATATTGTTTGGGATGATCTTGTGTATATTCATTTCTAATGGTTCCTTATTTGGTGCTCTGCAAGTTATCTTTCTTTGTGACAATTGCTGATTGGTTGTGTTCTTGAGCTTTGAGACATTGACCGATGAAGATTTGAAAAGAGGTGTTGGTGCAACTATTCCGAATAATTCTAATGTACTTTTTGGTGTTTTCTAGTTGTGTCCTATTTTTTTTTGCTATTTGCATTGATCATTGTGCGAGTTTTTGGTGATTTTTGTGAACCGGTGATGATTTTTGTGTTATGCGGTATTTCGGGTGGTGTAGCGTGTTGCAGTTGATCTTGGCATGATTTCCGGGGGATATAATCATTTGGGAATTTTAATTAGGTCCATTCTATGTAATTTAAATCATAATATTGGTCTATTGGTCAATCTTTGTATCGTGTGATGTAATTTTTGTAATTGGAAGTTGAGGGTTGGGGGTTTAGCCGACCTTGTTATCAAGGCTGATGATTTGTATATATAGGTGAGATGCTTATGTAATTTAGGTGTTGGTATTATGTTTTCATTATTAGAGAGAGGTGATTGTGTGAAAAAGAGAGTTATCAT
This sequence comes from Cryptomeria japonica, assembly GCF_030272615.1. Lineage (NCBI taxonomy): Eukaryota > Viridiplantae > Streptophyta > Pinopsida > Cupressales > Cupressaceae > Cryptomeria > Cryptomeria japonica. The sequence goes on along the minus strand of NC_081414.1, from coordinate 551,865,606 downwards.
TAGATGAAGTGTTGAGGTGAGATTGGTATCGCAGAGCAGACAATTGCGCTTAACTAGAACTGTCATTAGGCATTTGTAGATGCTATCATTGTAGTTTATTTCCTCTGGATTGTAGTCTGAATCATATTGTAATTCAGTGAGACTTCCCTAAGGGTTGTAGCCTTTCGGGCATATATCTTTTAAGAAGTGAGCTCTAGGAAGTGTTCCTGAATGCATGTGCATTCCCCATTGTAATATTTTCATATAGTAGTGTAGAGTATCATCTTACTATGGGTAGGTTCCCACTGTGGTTTTTCCCTTAATCATATTTTCCACATCAAAATCTTGGTGTTGTCTATTGTGTTGTTAATTTTCTTATCTGTTATTGCTATGGTCTATCATTTTATGTTTTGTAGTTTAATTTGTTGTGATACAGTGAAGACTGATTCACCCCCCTCACCCTCTCAGTATTCCTTCTTGATTGTTGCTAACAGGTTTTTCACCAAAAAATATCTTTTAAATTCCTATCCAATGTGTGCTTCCTTGGATGATGATTTAGCTTCCCACAAATGTTTCACATGACTCTTAGCTTTGAGGAGGGAAAAGGTCATTTTCTTAGCATCTAAGAAATGATTAATAGAAAAATTCCTTTCTAGTTTTTATAATCAATCATCAACATCATTCACACCATTTTTCCTTAAAAAGTTATAATGTCAAACTTCACCTGTACTTGAAATGGAGCATGTCTACCAAGTGGTGGGTTTGTTGATTTTTTTGTGAGCCTCTATTCTCAAGAATCTAAGAGAATTTCCATAATTTCCTCTCATTTTTATTTAATGCATCTATAATCAATGTTTTGAATGGATCAATTGATCTATCAATTTGTTGTTTAGGCATTTGTGAACATGTGCATCTCAAAGAAAGGTATTTTGAGGATCCCTCATTTTCAAGCCAAGCCTTTGGTATAATGGTTTCATGTGATGAGAAATACAAGAGAAAATAATATCTTATATTACTAATCTGAATTATGGAATCGGATTACAAGACCTGACATGTAACCTGCATTATTATACACCTTTACAATAAAAAGTGAGGCCAATAAACTTGTAGAGAGATGTATGCAACTCAAAAGGTAGTTTATTCAATTAGAAAATTAGTTTATATAATTTGAAAAGGTTTCCAAGAGTCACCAAAACCCTTTAGAATTGGGAATGAGCAATTTAGATAATAATAATTATAATAAAATAAAAAATTATATAAAAAATATATTTATTACTCCAACTTTATAGGGCCATAACTTTTCACTTAGTGCTCAAAATACAAAACTACTTACACTATTGGAAATATTTCCAAGAGATCTAATTTTATTCCCTTAAATTAAATTCCTTTCACTATTCAATTTACATGACCAATGATAGTTTTTACTATAAATTTAACATCGAAGGCCTCCAAATATACGATTTAATGAAACCTAAGAAATACCAAAAAGTTAGAGTTTTTATATTTTTCATTATCACTTGTATGAACACCATTTGAATTATCCTACCACTCCCACCCAAAGCCACATACCCATTAGTCAACCCCAAGCTCACATCCCATATAACCAAAACCTTATACCTTCACCTCAATACCAAAACACAATTTCAACAAACACCACATATAATTCAAACCCTGCAAATACTTTCCAAAACAACATTCCACAAAAAATATCACCTAATAAAAACTCCACTTACCAAAACATCAAGCTAATGAAACATCAACAAAACTTAGGACTTAACCACAATCTATCACATAATCCACCTCAAAATCAAACTGCACAATCCATGTCATACAACCAAAACCAAAACTTTTCCATTTATAATCTTCCACAATATAACCAACAACTCATTTTTTATAACACAAACCTATTTTTAGACCCACTTCAACATCACAAAATAAATCATAAATATCACAACAACCTAAATAGGACATTTATCCATCGCCCATTGATAACTTAGCACAGAAAATGTAAAACCTTCAACAATAAATCAGCATTATAAAATTAAAAGTGACCAAGAAAATTTACATGTTGGAGAAAACTTGTCCTTATCTATTTGATAGAACTATCCATATCACACCCCATCTACACAATTTTGAAATGTCAGTGTCTGATAAAACAAAGGAAAGGGTGGATCACAAAATTACATTAGGGAATTTAATATAGTATGTCTAGAGGTTTCTCATAATGGTGTATTTCTCATGATCCTCTTTCCTTGTAGCCTAGGTTGACAATCCATTTAGTGATTTTCTCACTTTCCACGTGGAAAAATAACTTTTTCTGAGCTAGAAAAGAAGTTCATCACATGCTTCTCATATAAAACAGACCACAAAATATCAATGAATAATTTATGTAATACAAATCAAAAGAATGGAAAATACTTTGTCTCATTTCTATAGAGATGGAGAAACCTTGATATAAAATTCCCATTCCATGTACTAGAGAAGAAATGTGTTCATATTTTCATCAAAAACCTCAATCAAGAATTGGGTTCCACTTACAATTCCAATTTTCACACTTCTTTGATGAGATTATTAAAAAGGGTCTTACCATTGAGAAGGCCTTTATATCTAAAGGACTTGTTAAAATATTCAAAGAGACAAATATAACCCATGCACATCTAATGAAAGATCATAATATTGGTCTAAAAACAAAAATATAGTCAATGATGGTGTGGTAGATGCAATAGTGGTTCAAAAGGAACAACCTAAGGTTAGACTTAAAGCACCTACACCACCTAATGTCCAAACATCAAACATCATGCAAACACATGCACAAAGATGTCCTCCTAGGCCAAACACCAATATATGACAAAAATATACACCTCCAAAATAACCAATTAAATCAACATTATAAAATTATTCCTATCAAATGTCATTACAATTACAAAAGTAAAGCAACACAAACAACAAGTCAAACTTGCATGGTGGAAGGACACTAATTTCTATGAATATCATAAAGTCAAGGGATAAATTTTTTTGGATGCTTTAAATTGAAATATCTTATATAGAATCCCATTGACCAAGGTGACATAGGAATTAAAAATCAATGAGAAAAATCAAATAATGATCACATGATCTTCAAGGATCCTTACACAATCATGGTAAAGGAAATGAGTCTGTTGGCATTAGATTGTCATTGATGTCAACAATTGAGAAGATGCAGTGGAGAGACTTGCAGAGATCAGAATGACAGAGATGGTATTGTCCCAGGTTGAGAAATGTGTTGCTGCAACAGCATATAACACATCGTGTTATTCCCATATGGAATTATAGAAGGCAGGCATGGGAGGTGCTATTGGGACTGGAAGTTGGACGAAGAAGTCATCAGCTATTGAGTTGGTAAGGCTTATGTTAGTCATATGCAATTATAGGGAGTATAATTCATAGTTGTCAATAACACAGGTTATCACCATCTACAAAGTTGCAGATGGTGATTGCATATGTCAATAACACAATGGTTATATAACTACAATTGTCAATAATATAATAGGTTAGTCATTTTTGTATTCTAATAGAAGATATCAATAACATGAAGGTTATCACAATTGAAGAGTGTAGAAGAAGAATCACATAAAATGAAGGTTATTGACTGAATTGCAGAAGAATTGCATAACATGGTGATTATGCAAGTTATTGCTTTTGGGTGTGAACCACACATGATGAATAATAATGAACAACAAATACCCTATCTGGTATTGAGAGGGGGGTGAATCAGTACATATAAAAAAATTTCAACAACCTATCAAGTTAAAGCAATGCTAATCGGTTGTCTTCATCACTGAACTTAACCATGGCAATACCGGTTAAACACAGTAAGACTTCAGACAACTAAACTAGTAAAACTGAACACTTCAAATAACATTCAACACTTGATAACTATTTCACCAATATACTCATGCATGTGTTGTATCAGTAATATCATAACCATTAGCTTTGCATGCATATTCACCTAAACAAAGACTACTAAATCATCACATGAAAAATGCACAACTCATGACACACAGTTTTTTCACATGGAAACCCAAATGGGAAAAACCACGGTGGGGATGAATACCCACAAGCTTGTTTTTGAACTCTTTTTAAGCTTGCTCTGTTAGGAGCCTAGTCCGGTTAAAGACTTTAAAATAAGGTTTTGTTAGGAACCGATCCTGTTAAAGATCACCCAGTTAAGGGTTGGCTATATACCCTGTTAAAGGTTGAAACCCTGTTAAAGGTTACCTCACTAGAGGGTTTCAAGAACTCAATGATCTTGAGTCACCTAGTTAGAGGATTTGCAATAAGCCTGTTAAAGCTACTTGGTAAAGGGATTTTCCTACTGTTGAAATGGTTAGAAGACAATAGGTAAAGCTCTAATCTGATAATAGCACTACATGCTAAGGCAAATCCTTTTCAGCTCCTCTAATTTGCAATCACACTCTGCAGTTTTCCACTCGCCTAGCAAGTATCTCATCACTCGGATACAAACACAACATGTTGTCTTCAAAATCTGATTCACCTTAACATCCTTATAATAAATTGATTTAAACTCTATGCAGAAGAGATATTAAAGGGAAGGAAACTCTTAGGACAACATATGACAAGGTTTGATTTAACCTTCTACACTACGGACTTACTCAAAGTCTAGGCGGGTATACCTTTGTGAACTAAATTCACACTTTCAAAAGATAAATCCATAGCAAACCAGTCCAGAAAACCAGTGGATCTAATCACCTTGAAACCAATTGAAACAAAGGAATGAAAATTATACTCATATTCAGTATTTTGATCTACAAAACATGCAATAGACAATCTTGATCTATACTAGTGCCTTATCCAAGGTCACAGAGTCATCTAAATTCAAACAGTACTCCCCAAATAGAAGATCTCTACACATCCCATTGGCTCGGCTTCTGTTAATCCTTATATATGCCTGACATACATGAGAATTTATGCACACCAAATCAAACTAGGCTCATCAAGATTCAAGATATCTCACAAGTAATTTACCGGTAGAAGTGATCCCCGCATATTTAATTTCCCTCCTAAAGAGAAAAGCTAGCAAACACATCTACTAAAAGTTGCCTTACAACCCCTATTCAAACAAAATAACCCTAGATTATTCAGTATGAAACAGTAAATAATTGCAAACACATTTGAAGATGACACAAAGCTTTACTCAAAACTGATGGTCTGTATATTGATATTATCTTCAAGAAAGTATTACAAAAGCTTTTGAATATTCTCTGTTAAACTTAGAAAAGCTCAGATAAATTTTTGCAGCCTTTTCTTACAATTCTTTGGGATCCTTTTTTCACTAGTCCTAGTATCCATTTATAACAATATGGATGCACAAAGCTTCGGACTTTCCTAGGAGAATTTGTTACAATCATTGCTTCTCAAGAAGAAGTTACAAAACCTTTTACAAGAATGGTTACAAGTCCTTTTCAACCTCTGCAGCGTCTTCAACTTGCTGTTCGGTTGCAACCTCTTCTAACTATTCAGGAGCGCCCTCTAACTGCTCTACATCCTGGATGGCATATTTTCTTGTCCACTCATTGTACACATCATCAGTGGGCCATGTGAAATTAATCACTTTTTCTTTAGCCTTTGTTAACTTTTTCCATGAATTACTCATCTTGTTAACCTATGAATTGAGAAAACCATAATGAGATTTGATTCTCTCTATTTCCTGAATTGTTACAACAAAAAAGGAAGCATCATCTAACTCAACAATTCCTTTTATTCTAGCTAACAATTTGGTCTCTAATTCCTTGAGCCACACTTGTTTGTCCTTCAGTTGATCTAGGCTGGCAAAAGCTCCTGGGAGCAACTCAAAACCTGATCAGTATATTCCTTTTTGTACAAGTTAATTTTCCTATCAGCATTATCCACCCCTTCTGCTAGTTTCACGAGATCCTTGGTGGTATCACAAGTGGATTTGATGATAGGATTGGCCCCTGCAACATCATAAGAGGCACAAATAGACTCCAAGTCCTACTCTCTAGGCCTCCATTTGTCAAAAATAGGTGTAAGAATGGCTTTATCTCCATTGACCTCATTCCTCATTTCCAAAAATTTTCTTATATTACTATATAGCAATGAGGCACTCATTCTATCTACAAAACTTGAAATAGTAGCCCTTACTCTCTCCTCATATTTCTTTGCATACAAGGCCTAAGCCTGTTTTAAATTCTCTAGCTCTTGAGGAGTAATCTCAACCATTTGAGAGCTGGAAGGTGCTGGAGATGGTGGGAACTCAATGATGGGGCTGGTAGGTGGAGGTCTTTTAGGGGAAGAGGAGATCGTCAGTGTTGAAGACTCATCTTGATGGTACTGTCCTGTCAACTAGCTTTGCAGCTTAGCAATGATGCTATCTTTACCTCTTACCTCCTCCTTAGCACTATTGTAGGCCTTCAAAACTATCTCCAACTTGACTTGGAGGACCTCTTTTTCCTTGGCTTCCTTTTCTACTACTGCAACACTAAATTTTGCAGTCTCTAGCACAGTGCTAGCAGCTTCTACCACCCCTGTGTTCTGCACTCTCTTCACTATCATTCCACCAAGGTAGCTTGACCCTGGTTATCTTTGCTTCTCTTACTCTCATCTCTCTTGAGAGACCACATGATGAGTGTAGCATTATCCTTGCTGAAAGTGATTCCCTCCATAGGCTTGGTTTCTTTCCTTACTGCCTCCAGTACTAGGGCATATGCTATAGCCCACTCAGGTAGAATAAGCACTCCAGCTTGTGCCACCATATCTCTTCCTTGCTAAGGAGTGATGGTCTTAAATTCTTCCATCATTTCCTATTTTATTTCTTACTCTACCAGAGCTGGATCTTTGTTAGGCTACTCACCTTTTATCTTTTCGCATCTTGGACTGTATTTATCTATATTTTGCTTCCATACAAACTGCATAAATGCTCCCGAGGTAACAAAATTGTTGTCAGCCAAGAAGTCATCACTAGCCTACTTTATCTCAGGATCCCACTCCTTGAATTTAAGTTCAGTGGTAGTAATATTCATTTCAGCAGCAAGGGGTTCTTCTGGCATACCTTCCTCTACTTCATCATATGTACAGGCAATTTCTCCTAAACTGCGTAATTGTAAAAGTTACTCAGCTGCTACTTGTTCATCTCCTATGTGGATAGGGGATTGGGATGGACAGTACAAAGGTGTATCAGATGGTATTTATTTTCGTACTCTTTGCTTCTTAGGGATCTCTTGGATGTCAATGACATCTTATATATTCCTCTTTCCTTTAGAGGTAGAGGGCTCCCTTGTTGTAGGCATCAGCACACTATAACTCGATTTCTTGTGCAGGGTGTAGTCACCAGGAGGGATTTCTTTGGTGGAAATAGACCTACTTAGAATCATTCTTTCCTTTTTAGGGTTGCTTTTAATCATAGATTCCCTCTTCCCCTTCAGGGTCTGCATCACATCCTCAAAGCAAACAATTAAAAACTTTATTTTCTCCTCCAGAGGGAAAAAGCTACACAATGGGTCATAGCTGGCATCAAACTGATGCACAAAGTATAAGGCTTTCATATAAGCCACCCATTTCTCCTTCCTTAGTTCCTACTCATCCAAATCAAATTCATTTCTAATGAGGTCCTCAGGAAACTGAAATTAATGGGGTCTACTTCTGCACGCTGCTCTCTTTCTAAACATGCCATTAAAGAAGTCTTCTAGATCGACACACCTAGATATTGCAGTTGACAAATTATAAGGTTTGAGAAAATCCTCAAAACAATTCCAACCTCCCTTAGTTATTACAAATTGGTGGGCTATGGTAACCGTAGGGAAAATAGTCCCTTTACCCATGCCTGTCAGTTCTGCCTCTTGTACACTACCAATTTGTCTAAGGACTTCTGCATTTCTCAATTTGAGAGGGACCTGATAGGGAAAGAATAATGGAGTGCATCTGAAACCAAAAACTTTGAAAACTGTTGAGACTGGGTACAGATAAATGTCACCCCAATTGTGAACAATCTTTATGCTCTCTACAAATTCTTTTGGTCTAGTGAATTCCAAAAGAACCTTGGGGATTCTTGGGTTCTCCGAGCAGAGGAGAGTCCTGATCTTGTATGCAAAATATTTATCAAACTTCAAGAAACTAGCATCCTCACTATCTCATGACAAGACAGTACTCCATAGTTGCACTGGCATCTTTTCTCCTTCCTTCTCTTTGATAAGGTCCAGTCCACTGGCAAAGTAATCACCTCCTTTGAATAGAAATAGATGCATCAGGAGTGAGTACCATCTGAAAGGCCTATCCACCTTTCCATTCTTTATTCTTACTAACCCTCCATGGATAGCATTAGCAATGAAAGAAGCATAATCAAATGTTACTACAAGGGAAGGATTTAAAATCTGAGCAATCATTAACAAGTAGTGATTGGGCATATTCGCTTTAGCATCTTCTCCCACAACTTGGCAAAGTGACCAATACATTCCCTTAGCTCTGAGGGTAAACAAATTTAATGAGAGGGGCTCTTCTGTGCTAGGTCTTAAAATAGTCAACCAACCTATCTTCACAAAAAATTCCTTAAGAGGCCCACTCCTAAGATGATTCCTCTGTGCACTATATACTTGAGCTAATGATTTGAAATTTATGGGTTCAAGAAAATTTGTAAACTCATTTAGCCCAAAAGCACTTCTAAACTCTTCAGTATTAATCTCAATAAGGGCTTTTCCATTTGTATCCAGAATGATTCTTGTGACTAGATCATAATTAAGTGAAATTTGGATCAACAGATCCATATCCATAAATACCCCTGGGACTACCAACTTCCCTACATCTAATTCCTAGATGCTATTTTGTGGGGCCGGAGAATTCCTCATTCTAAATTCAACCTTGAATAACCCCAACCCAGACAATCTGACCTGTGGATCTCTCAACTAGTTACCTTTGTCATATAGCCCTTCTCCTATTTTCGAACAAGGAGCTCTAGGCACTAATTATTTTGCTTTTGATGCCTGATTAGTTGACAACGTCAATTGCTCAAGAAAATCATCACAAATGGCTCTCTCCAGATAATTGAATTTCCCATAAAATTCTCTCTTAGGTGCAATTTTGAAAATGTAAGAAATCAAAATACTGCCCCCAAATAGTTCTGTGACAAATCAATACCTTATTTAAAGCACACCACAAAGAAATTGCTAAACGAGAGTACAAGAAAACCTATTTTTAGCTTGAGTGAATCTTCTCTACAACTGAATTGACTTGCTCTATATTTGAAGAAAATGGCTCTGTATCTGCTCTTCTGCAATAGTTCTTTAGATAGATACCTTCATCCGATTGATAGGAAATCATATATGGTACCCAGGCTCTTAATTGCAACATTGATTCCGCATGCTTCGACCGTCCCTTGAGAATTGAATTCATGAGAGAATTTGTATTTTCTCTCCAATGGGCCATTTGATTCCTGCAATTATTTCCTTTCGCTCTTTCGCAACTGTGTGAAGCATAACCTTCAGGAAATTTCATCCTGCGAAATAGCGCCAACTGTCTGATCAAAAGAAACTTGATCGGATGTTATACTGACTTAACAGTTTTGCCTCCCCACTAGGCCCCACCTTCTTTTCACCATTTCCTAGACTTTATCTTTCGAGCACTTCTCCTTCATGAAATAGCGCTAGGCGTTAGATGGAACTCTAACTGCTCGGTGTTTAACTTTGACCAAAACTGTCAACATCTTTACTAACCACGCCTTTACTTTGACTGCTAGTGGTTTTTTGCTATTTCACAAAGCTTAAACATCTATCAACTTTAGGTTGTGAAACAGCACGAAGCTTTGGATCAATTCGGAGATGACCATCTTTTAAGGGAAACCTTTATGCTTGCTTTACTTACACCACCTTTTCATTGGCTACTGGCTACCACGTGGCACTCAACCATTGGCTTTGGAAAACCCTTCACATTTAATTCAACATCAGCCACATGTCTCTCCTTTATACCGCCAGTTTCACCTTGGCAGGCCCACAACTTCTTCTAAAATCACATGTCCATGGACATGTCACCATCTATCAGAAAACCTAGGCAAACCCTTTTTACTTTCACTATTTTGTGAAGCATATCCTTCAAGCATCTTGCAATCGTGAAATAGAACCAGCCGTTGGATCAAAACAAAGTCAATCCTCTTTTAACCTTATGTTTTATCTGCCTTTGGGGACAAAAAAATCTTTTCGCCATTTCGTAGGGTATAAAGCACAAGCATCTTATCTTTGCAAAATCACGCAGGCCATCAGATCATTTTCTACTTGTTCAGTGCTTAACCATTTGAACAAACTCCAGCAGACGTGGGCCCTCCAACTCAACCTCGAACACCTGGCATCTAGTCACTTTCAGAGCTGACATGTCAGTCTTTCATTTGCCAAGAGAAAACACTGGGTCCAATTAATTCTTACCACTTGCATCTACTAAGTCACCTCTTATCCCGCGGCATGACTCACCTCTGGGACCCACCTTTTAACTCTTAGACCTGGCTTGCTGACTATTTTAGCCTTTGCCACATGACACCATCTTACTCGCCCTCTCGACTAGCTGGACTGTGTGAGGCCTCACCTCGACTCAGTCTGACATTCAGTGGATTTTATATTTAGACTATTGTGGATACTTTATTTTGATGCATTTTGAGACTTAGAACTTACATGATTTCAGGATTTGGATAACATTGCTATGATTTAATGATTTTACTTATATGCTTTTGTGATAGAACACTACATGATTGTTAGATAAGATGATATTGCAATGATAGATGTCATTATTTAAATTGCAGGACTTTTCTATGATAATAGAACTATGATGTATGGTTAAGTTTATGTGAATTGGGATGAAATTGTTTATGAGAACTTTGCTTGATAAAAGATGTATTTAATCTGTGCTGATGAAAATTGTATGCAAGTGATGATGTGTATTGTTATTCCCTTGAATTATATTATATGTGGATATTTGAAAGTACTAATGTGTTAAATGAGATGCGTAGGAAATTTACCATGTGACCATGGAAATTACGGAGAACCAAACCTAGTCTTATTTATGTTTGTAAGCCAGGGGTTGTCTATTTGGAGAGACAACACCCTGTTTGTGTTGTATTTTATTCGTACCAGTATATGCTGCATGACTGTTAAGTGTTATTTAAATTTAATGTGTAAAACCACAAGAGACAATTTCATGCTTTATTTTGTAAAAGTGTTTTATTTGTGTCACTTGACACATGTGTGGATTTAAATTTAAATGTTTTAATTGGTCTCTTGGTGGGAAAGTGTTTAATTATAGTTCTTTTTTAAATAAAATAATGTGTTGTCATAAATACTTTGGGAATATAATATTTGGGGTGGTCAACATATGTTTGACCCGAAAATAAACTTCAGAGGGGTTTAAAATGGGTTAAATGAACACCTAGGGGTAGTTTAATAGGGTTTCCTAAAGCCCATAAGGTATATCTAGGGGTTAGGGGTATTTTTAGGCAAGTTTCTACTTTTAAATGATCTTTTTAACGCTTTAAAAATTGGCTTTTTTGAGTTGTGCGAAAATTGAAGATTAAAACTTTAAATCTAATTGAGATTTTTCCTTTTGGGATGAGAGTCTTTTTGCATTCTGCTTTTCTTTCCTTTTTGTTTTTTTTGGAAACTTGTGAGAACTCAGAGAATGAGCTTCTTAAGCAAGATTTTTGGGAATTGAAGGGTAATCACCCACTCTCCATTTTTGGAGAATAGAGAAATTTTGAAAAGAAAATAATAGGATGGAATAGAAAAATTGACTAAGGGTAGAAGGAAAAAGATTCGTGGATTGGGCAGCTCTTCCTCAAATATCATAATACCTTTGGGCAAATTAAGGTTGGTTTCAATTATTCATTATAATGTCTTCTTCTTGCTTATGTCTGGAATTATGTTGGTGTAAGAAATCTGTGTTCTTGAATGTTTCTTTTGAAATTCATTTGGTATTTTTGCATTATGATTTGTTTGTGTTTTGGGAGTTTTCTCAAGACCTCTTACTCTTGGGAGAGAAGAGGATCTTGTGGGTGGTAGCAGTGACAACCCTCGAGTGAGAGACTCTCTTTAGAGAGCGATCACAAGGGATCTTTGTGTGACCCTTGCTGCATGGCCTGTTTGTGCAATGGGGGTCATAAGGAGGGAAATAAGGCTAGAATGCCTTCGGGGGGCATAAGGAATAAGGGGTTGAGATTCTTGATATATTTATTGTGCCATGAGGTGGCTTCTTGTTTATTTCATACTTGCAGTTCTCCTCAGGGTATTGGTCCACTACCACCCTTTGAAAAGATCATCACCAAAGTGTGGTGCTATGAAGCCAAGTTGGGAGTGTGTCTGAAAATCTGTATGTATTTGCCTCCTATGTGTTTGCCTGTTTGTTACCCGTCTAGGAATTGGTTCTCCAAGCTTGGGGGTGGCTACTAGTTAGCCTAGGCTAGGAGGTGAGCACTCCGTGGTCATATTTGTGTTTTCTATTATGCAGGAAAGTCAGAAGAAGTGGATAGGAATCCATGAAAAGATACAGAAGATTATTGTTGAAGATACTTAAATCCATTTGCAAATATTTGTTTTAATTTGATTCAGAAGTATGCCCTCATTCATAGAAATGAGAGGCAAGTTGTAATTCTTGAAAATAGACTTGAGGTTTATTGTTGTAGCTAAACAAAGAAACATCCTGTAAAATTTGTAGAATATCTTAGAGTTGTAAAACAAAAGCTTGTTTTATTTCTACTTCTGTTTTTGTTTCAGAAAAAGAAAAGCCTCTTTGAGTTGCATGCAAAAGCTTCTTTTGTGTTATGGAAAAATTAGTTTTCAAATAAATTTTATCTATATTCTTCTTGTTGAAAAGTGTGAGTTATTTGGCTGAAAGATCCTAAGTATTTAAAAAGGATAAGGGTGTTTTAAGTAATTGTTTTATTTGTGGAAAAATCAATGAATGTGTTTTATTTAGAATAGTATGATTTTTTTAGAAAAGAAAAGGGTTAGAATAAAAGTTTAGCAAAAGACCTACTTCAATTTCTTTTATCAGCAATTAAAATAAATAAATAAAAGAGCCTAAGTTTATATACCAAATATATATATATACATTTATTTGTGCACATGAAATTTTGGATCTACATAATGTGTTTCCCTTTGTTATTTTGTTTAAAATTTTGTATGAAAATCTTATTAAAAAAAATATATATATATTTTTATATATATTCACCCTTAAAACTTTTATATATATAAATTTATATAAATATATATATATATATATATATATATTTATATATAATATATTAAAAAAAAAAACTAAATTAAAAACAAAGGGGGAAATTTTTGGGTTCCACGCGGACCCCATTGTGTGTGCACACAGTGTGGGCCGCGCGGCGCCGACTGTGTGAACACACGGTGAGTGCCGCTCGGCTCCCCACTGTGTGGACACACAGTGGTGCGAGCCGCAAGCGGCGCCCACTGTGTGGACACACAGTGGTGCCGCGCCGCCACTGTGCGTTCACACAGTGGCGCCCGCGGCGCTTCCCCTTCGCCTTCTTCAAAACCCCGCATAAAAAAAGAAAAATGGCTGCCATTGTTCGGCCCTGTGGAAAGATTTTAGTGTTAATAACAAAAATAAAGAACATAAAACCCTAGCCTGGGTAGGGCTAGGGTAAATGAAATAAAAATATTATGATAATTTAGAGTTGTTAATATATATAAAAAAAAGTAGAAGCCTAAATAGGGTTGGAAAAATACTGATTATTATTTTGGAAAGTTATTGTTTTTTTTTGAAAAAGAATTAAAATATATATATATATATATATATATATATATATATATATATATATATAATTCTGGTTATAATTTGGAGTAAGTAATTAATAGAAATTTAAATATGGTTGTTTTAGACTATATAGTCATTTTGGAGATTGAATTAATTTTCCTCTCCTATTCCTTTAGCATGATTGATTTAATAAACTTAATGACTAGGTATCTCGTGGAGATAAAATTAAACCAGTTAGTTTTTCCACAATTTAGAATTAAACAAATTATCGATGCTTGGTTCATTTCAGAATTAGCTCGAATATAATTATGGAAATTTCAATAACGCATGTTGTATGAGCGAACTTGTTAATTAAATTAGTATTTAAAAAAAAAAAATCGTTCCATTTTTGCCCTAAATTTTGGGCATGACGTTTTGGTATCGGAGCAAGGTTTCCACACTAGGAACTTTACTCACTTACGTTTCGCCTTAGAAAATTTAAAATTATTATGTTAAATTGATTTTTGAATTTAATTGAATTTATTCTAAAAGAAATAAATTAATTGTTTTGCCTTATTTTCCTCTTAGGATGCCACCGACGACGCGACAAGCTCGCAAGCGCGGACGGGGTCCTAGACGTGTGCGCATAGCACGCGAGGAGGTAGAGAGGGAGGCATCGATTCCAAAGGAGAACCTAGGAACACCTCCCGAACAGCCAAATGAACTTAACCAAGACCTCTTAGCAGCCATTCAGAATCTTATTGGCATAGTTCAGGAAAGGATCCCAGCCGAGAACCCTCAGGTTAGGAGTCATGACTCTGGGAGTCATAGATCTGTTGATAGAGAACGAAGCAGGAGCCCAGCTTCGATTCTTGTAGAGAGTCAGGGTGGTAATCAGCCAGAGTCTGTGCATATGCCAGGACCACCTCCAGCGGTGGAACCAGTTTATTTTGAGAGAGCTCGCCGAGATCCAGGGGATCTCATCAGGGAGGTCATGCGCCTCCAACTACCATCCTTCGGAGGTTCTATAGATGGAGTGGAGGCCAAGGCATGGCTTCTGAGTCTTGAGAGGTGCTTTGCGTTGCGTTCTTATGAGAGTAACTTGAAAGCACGTGTTGCAATTCATCTTCTGAGAGGGACAGCCTCCACTTGGTGGAGACAGGAAGAGTACAAATGCGGATTAGTTCCTGATACACTCACCTGGGAGATATTCACAGAGAGGTTCCATGAGAGGTACCTATCAGAACACTTCAGGCAGCGTTGTATAGATGAATTTTACAATCTCCAAAAAAAAGGCTTGTCAGTAACCCAGTATGAGAGTAAATTCTTTGAGTTGTTGCCTTATGTAGATTATCTAAAGGATGAGAAACTTCTTGTAAACCGCTTCATCAAGGGATTAAATGCTGGTATAGTCGGGCCTGTTAGGATGTCCACCCCAGAGAGCCTTCGGGTTGCTATAGAGAAGGCACTGATTGCCGAGGAAATTCAAGTTAGACCACAAGACAATAGGGATCGGTTCCAGAACCGAAATCCCACACCTCAGACTTATGGATTCCAGAAACCACATTGGAAAGGGAACAACCGAAATTCTCAGGGGTTCTCCAAACCCCCTCCTCCACAACAGACACCACAGAACCAGAGGCAGAAGCCTCCATAGTATCAGCAGGGCTCCAAGCCCAAGTAGTGGCAGACTCAGGGACAAAAATGTGATCAGAGAGCATAGGGGCAGTACACATAGCTAACGGGGACTCAACAGTCCTCTAGGGGTGGGTACAGCGGATCCAGTAGGATAGGAGGTCAGGCATTCTCTAGGCCTCAGGGTGCCCAGTTCCAGGCACGGGGTGCTTGCTTTACATGTGGAGCCATGGGGCATATGGTGAGGGATTGCCCTTAGGGACAGGTAGCAGGGAGTCAGCGGATGGCCGCTTCAAAGCCGATAGTTGGTGATATGGGCAGGTCCCATAGAGTATTCGCAGCGGTTGACAACCGCCAGGCTGAGCATCAGGCCACGGTTATCAAATCTACAGGTATAATCAAAGGTAACAATGTATCTATTTTGTTTGATTTAGGAGCTACTGACTCCTTTATATCTCCATTGGTTGTGGAGCGTTGCGGGCTAGTGGCAACTAGACAGGGTGTCAGTTGGGAAGTGGAATTAGCTTCAGGGGCTAGAGTGTCAGTGGAATCAGAGGTTAGGGCATGTCAGCTGCAGATTGGCAATACCACCACTTTAGTAGACCTTAGATTGACTCCACTTGGATCTTATGGAATCGTACTTGGCATGGATTGGCTTTATGCCCACAGAGCCAAGATGGATTGCCGCCTGAAAAAGATCAAGTGTGAGGATGATCATGGTTCGCCCATAGTTATCGCCGGAATTCAGAGGCCCGTGTCTCTTCGTATGATCTCCGCAATGTAGCTTAAGCAGAGCATGCGGAAGGGATGTCAGATTTTTGCTATCACTATCAGTGATAGAGGAGAAGAGGAGGAAAAAGAAACATCGCTCAATGACCATCCTATCCTTAAGGGATATTCAGATGTATTTCCTTCAGAGTTATCGAGAATGCCTCCCCATAGAGAGATTGATTTTCATATAGACCTAGTACCAGGAGCCGAGCCAGTTTCCAGAGCACCTTATAGGATGACCACAAATGAGCTAAATGAACTTAAAATTCAGCTTGAGGAACTCCTTGAGAAGGGTCATATTCATCCTAGCGTATCCCCTTGGGGTGCACTAGTCATCTTCGTTAAGAAGAAGGATGGATCTCTCCGATTATGTGTGGATTATCGGCAATTGAATAAAGTAACCATCAAGAACCGATATCCTTTGCCCAGAATTGATGATTTATTCGACCAGCTTCAGGGTGCCAAGGTCTTTTCCAAAATAGATCTGAACTCAGGATACCATCAGTTGAGAATAGTGGAAAGTGATATCCACAAGACCGCATTTCGCACTAGATATGGACACTATGAGTTTACCGTAGTCCCCTTTGGACTTACGAATGCACCAGCAGTTTTTATGAGCCTCATGAATGGGGTGTTCCGTACCTTTCTGGACCATTTTATTGTTGTGTTCCTTGATGATATACTGATATATTCTCGGAATGAGAAGGAGCATGAGGAGCACCTGAAACAGGTATTGCAGTGTTTGCGGGATAATCAGTTGTTTGGCAGTCTATTGAAGTGTGCTTTCTTTCGGTCTGAGGTTAAGTACTTTGGGCATATTATTTCTGGTGATGGGATCTCAGTTGACCCATCAAAGATTAGGGCTATTATGGATTGGCTAGCGCCTACCAGTGTGACAGAGGTTAGGAGTTTCATGGGCTTAGCAGGGTATTACCGACGTTTCGTCGAGGGATTTTCTAGAGTCGCACACCCTATTACTTCTCTTCAGCGTAAAGGGAAGAAATTTGAGTGGACAGAAAAGTGTGAGAAGGCCTTTCAGGAACTCAAGAAGGCACTTACTAGCACTCCTATCCTTGTTGTACCAGATCCTATAGCTGATTTCATGGTTTGTACAGATGCTTCTCTAGAGGGTTTAGGGGCAGTTCTTATGCAGGATGGTAGGGCCATATCTTTCGAGTTTAGGAAACTTAAGACTCATGAACTTAATTATCCCACTCACAACCTTGAGCTTGCAGCAGTAGTGCATGCACTTGTGAGGTGGAGACACTTCCTTTTGGGACATCACTTCGAGTTGCATTCAGATCATCAGAGTCTTCAGTACATCTTCACTTAGCCGAACCTTAATGCACGTCAGAGGAGATGGATGGAGTTCTTGTGCAAATATGATTTTGATGTTCACTACATCAAAGGTAGGGAAAATGTAGTTGCAGATGCCTTGAGTAGGAGACGTCATGAGGTTTACACCATATCCATGGGCACAGACTTGAGAGACCGTATACTTCGGCACTTGTCAGAGGATGGATGGTATGCAGAGGTTTGTCAGGTATTACATTCTCAGGTTACTCTAGAGGGGAAATATGTGGATTATTCTTTGGAGTCTGATGGACTATTACGCCACAGAGAGCACATTTATGTACCTTCCTCCGGAGGATTGCGAGAGTTCATTGTCAAGGAGGCTCATAGAGCTCCTTATGCAGTGCATCCTAGGGTTAAGAAGTTGCATGCTGACTTGAGGCAGTTGTATCATTGGTTGGGAATGTGGCAGCTCATTGCTGAGATAGTAGCTCGATGCCTCGAGTGTCAGAGGGTAAAGGTAGAGCACCACCATCCAGGTGGGTTGCTTTAGTCTCATGCTATACCAGAGTGGAAGTGGGATACTATATCCACGGATTTCATGATTAGTCTTCCTATGTCTTCTCGTCGCCATGATGCTATCTTGGTGACAGTTGACAAGTTGACCAAAGTAGCTCACTTTTCACCAGTTCGTACCACATTCACAGCTCCAGCAGTAGCACAGGTGTTCTCGTGAGACGTTGTTAGACTTCTTGGCGTGCCCCGCAAGATTATATCTGACAGGGATTCTCTTTTCACTTCTTCCTTTTGGAAGTCATTACAGGCAGCTATGGGCACTAAGCTCAATTTCAGTACAGCCTATCACCCAGAGACAGATGGTCAGACAGAGAGGGACAATCAGGTGTTAGAGGATATGCTTCGCATGTACGTCATGGATCATCAGACCCGATGGGAGGAGTATCTTCCCTTAGTGGAGTTTGCCTATAACAATGGGCATCAAACTTCTTTGGGAATGCCACCCTATCAGGCATTATACGGCAAGCCTTGCAGGATGCCCTTGAGTTGGGATCGCATAGAGGATAGAGTTGCTATTGGTCCTGAGTTAGTTTGGGATATGGAATAGCAGGTGGATCTGATTAGGCAACGTCTCAGAGAGGCTCAGGATAGATAGAAGAAATATGCTGATGCAAAGAGGATAGATCGTAGGTACTTGGTTGGTGATAGAGTTTTCTTGAGAGGGCGACCGCATAAGAGTCCAATCCATTACGGAAAGGGTTCTAAGCTCGCACCTCACTTTGTAGGATCTTTTGAGATTCTGGAGAGGATAGGCCCAGTTGCCTATCGTTTAGCTTTGCCACCTAGCCTGTCACGCATCCACGATGTGTTTCATGTTTCAGTTTTGAGAAAGTATATCTATGATGAGTCTCACATTTTAGATTGGGATGCCTTGCAGGTGGAGTCAGACAGGCAGCTAGCTTTGGAGCCCATTCGCATTTTGGCACGCCAGACATTGGCCCTTCGAGGTCGAGAGCTGGACCAGGTTAGGGTCCAGTGGGATTGTTATGATGAGGTTACGGCTTCATGGGAGGACACAACACGTATGAGATCAGAGTACCCCCACCTCTTTGATGAACTCCAGGAGGAAGTTCATGCCTAGAGGGGGAGGATGTGAGGCCTCACCTCGACTCAGTTTGACATTCAATGGATTTTATATTTAGACTATTGTAGATACTTTATTTTGATGCATTTTGAGACTTAGAACTTACATGATTTCAGGATTTGGATAACATTGCTATGATTTGATGATTTTACTTATATGCTTTTGTGATAGAACACTACATGATTATTAGATAAGATGATATTGCAATGATAGATGTTGTTATTTAAATTACAGGACTTTTCTATGATAATAGAACTCTGATTTATGGTTAAGTTTATGTGAATTGGGATGAAATTGTTTATGAGAACTTTGCTTGATAAAAGATGTATTTAATCTGTGCTGATGAAAATTGTATGCAAGTGATGATGTGTATTGTTATTCCTTTGAATTATATTATATGTGGATATTTGAAAGTACTAATGTGTTAAATGAGATGCGCAGGAAATTTACCATGTGACCATGGAAATTACGGTGAACCAAACCTAGACTTATGTATGTTCGTAAGCTAGGGGTTGTCTATTTGGAGAGACAACACCCCGTTTGTGTTGTATTTTATTCATACCAGTATATGTTGCATGACTATTAAGTGTTATTTAAATTTAATGTGTAAAACCACAAGAGACAATTTCATGTTTTATTTTGTAAAAGTGTTTTATTTGTGTCACCTGACACATGTGTGGATTTCAATTTAAATGTTTTAATTGGTCTCTTGGTGGGAAAGTGTTTAATTATAGTTCTTTTTTAAATAAAATAATCTGTTGTCATAAATACTTTGCGAATATAATATTTGGGGTGGTCAACATATGTTTGACCCGAAAATAAACTTCAGAAGGGTTTAAAATGGGTTAAATGAACACCTAGGGGTAGTTTAATAGGGTTTCCTAAAGCCCATAAGGTATATCTAGGGGTTAGGGGTATTTTTAGGCAAGTTTCTACTTTTAAATGATCTTTTTAATGCTTTAAAAATTGGCTTTTTTGAGTTGTGCGAAAATTGAAGATTAAAAGTTTAAATCTAATTGAGATTTTTCCTTTTGGGATGAAAGTCTTTTTGCATTCTACTTTTCTTTCCTTTTTGTTTTTTTTGGAAACTTGTGAGAACTCAGAGAATGGGCTTCTTAAGCAAGATTTTTGGGAATTGAAGGGTAATCACCCACTCTCCATTTTTGGAGACAAGAGAAATTTTGAAAAGAAAATAATAGGATGGAATAGAAAAATTGACTAAGGGTAGAAGGAAAAAGATTCGTGGATTGGGCAGCTCTTCCTCAAATATCATAATACCTTTGGGCAGATTAAGGTTGGTTTCAATTATTCATTATAATGTCTTCTTCTTGCTTATGTCTGGAAGTATGTTGGTGTAAGAAATCTGTGTTCTTGAATGTTTCTTTTGAAATTCATTTGGTATTTTTGCATTATGATTTGTTTGTGTTTTGGGAGTTTTCTCAAGACCTCTTACTCTTGGGAGAGAAGAGGATCTTGTGGGTGGTAGCAGTGATAACCCTCAAGTGAGAGACTCTCTTTAGAGAGCGATCACAAGGGATCTTTGTGTGACCCTTGCTGCATGGCCTGTTTGTGCAATGGGGGTCATAAGGAGAGAAATAAGGCTAGAATGCCTTTGGGGGGCATAAGGAATAAGGGGTTGAGATTCTTGATATATTTATTGTGCCATGAGGTGGCTTCTTGTTTATTTCATACTTGCAGTTCTCCTCAGGGTATTGGTCCACTACTACCCTTTGAAAAGATCATCACCAAAGTGTGGTGCTGTGAAGCCAAGTTGGGAGTGTGTCTGAAAATCTGTATGTATTTGCCTCCTATGTGTTTGCCTGTTTGTTACCCGTCTAGGAATTAGTTCTTCGAGCTTGGGGGTGGCTACCAATTAGCCTAGGCTGGGAGGTGAGCACTCCGTGGTCATATTTGTGTTTTCTATTATGCAGGAAAGTCAAAAGAAGTGGATAGGAATCCATGAAAAGATACAAAAGATTATTGTTGAAGATACTTAAATCCATTTGCAAATATTTGTTTTAATTTGATTCAGAAGTATGCCCTCATTCATAGAAATGAGAGGCAAGTTGTAATTCTTGAAAATAGACTGGAGGTTTATTGTTGTAGCTAAACAGAGAAACATCCTGTAAAATTTGCAGAATATCTTAGAGTTGTAAAAAAGAAGCTTGTTTTATTTCTACTTCTGTTTTTGTTTCAGAAAAAGAAAAGCCTCCTTGAGTTGCATGCAAAAGCTTCTTTTGTGTTATGGAAAAATTAGTTTTCAAATAAATTTTATCTATATTCTTCTTGTTGAAAAGTGTGAGTTATTTGGCTGAAAGATCCTAAGTATTTAAAAAGGATAAGGGTGTTTTAAGTAATTGTTTTATTTGTGGAAAAATCAATGAATGTGTTTTATTCAGAATAGTATGATTTTTTTAGAAAAGAAAAGGGTTAGAATAAAAGTTTAGCAAAAGACCTACTTCAATTTCTTTTATCAACAATTAAAATAAATAAATAAAAGAGCCTAAGTTTATATACCAATTATATATATATATATATATATATATATATATATATATATATATATATATATATAAATACGTATACATTTATTTGTGCACATGAAATTTTGGATCTACATAATGTGTTTCCCTTTGTTATTTTGTTTAAAATTTGTATGAAAATCTTATTAAAAATATATATATATATTTTTATATATATTCACCCTCAAAACTTTTTTATATATAAATTTATATAAATATAAATATATATATATATATATATATATATATATTTATATATAATATATTTAAAAAAAAAAAAAACTAAATTAAAAAAAAGGGGGAAATTTTTGGGTTCCACGCGGACCCCACTGTGTGTGCACACAGTGTGGGCCGCGCGACGCCCACTGTATGAACACACAGTGAGAGCCGCTTGGCTCCCCACTGTGTGGACACACAGTGGTGTGAGCCGCAAGCAGTGCCCACTGTGTGGACACACAGTGGTGCCGCGCCGCCACTGTGCATTCACACAGTGGCGCCCGCGGCCCTTCCCCTTCGCCTTCTTCAAAACCCCGCATAAAAAAAAGAAAAATGGTTGCCGTTGTTCGGCCCTGTGGAAAGATTTTAGTGTTAATAAAAAAAATAAAGAGGATAAAACCCTAGCCCGGGTAGGGCTAGGGTAAATGAAATAAAAATATTATGATAATTTAGAGTTGTTAATATATATTAAAAAAAATACTGATTATTATTTTGGAAAGTTATTGTTTTTTTTTTAAAAAGAATTAAAATATATATATATATATAACTCTGGTATATTTGGGAGTAAGTATTTAATTATATATATATATATATATATATATATAATTCTGGTTATAATTTGGAGTAAGTAATTAATAGAAATTTAAATATGGTTGTTTTAGACTATATAGTCATTTTGGAGATTGAATTAATTTTCCTCTCCTATTCCTTTAGCATGATTGATTTAATAAACTTAATGACTAGGTATCTCGTGGAGATAAAATTAAACCAGTTAGTTTTTCCACAATTTAGAATTAAACAAATTATCGATGCTTGGTTCGTTTCAGAATTAGCTCGAATATAATTATGGAAATTTCAATAACGCATGTTGTATGAGCGAACTTGTTAATTAAATTAGTATTTAAAAAAAAAAAAATTGTTCCG
This sequence comes from Cryptomeria japonica, assembly GCF_030272615.1. Taxonomy (NCBI): domain Eukaryota; kingdom Viridiplantae; phylum Streptophyta; class Pinopsida; order Cupressales; family Cupressaceae; genus Cryptomeria; species Cryptomeria japonica. The sequence goes on along the minus strand of NC_081414.1, from coordinate 551,842,857 downwards.
TTTTTGCCCTAAATTTTGGGCATGATAGACTGTCTACTTGGAATGCCATGTCATTTTGCAACTTCGCAAAAGATAACTGTCAAGCATTTTCATCCTATGAAATAGCGCAAACCGTCAGATCAAATGGGACTTGATAACCTTTTAGTCACTTAGAAAATCCTCACATGTAGGGTCCCACCAAATTCTTTCGCCATTTCGTGAAAGGTATTTCACTTGCAAGTTTAGGCTGTGAAATAACACCAGCCATTGGATCTTGGACAAGATGAGACGTCTTTAGACAGGACCAAAATCACCATTTAGAACGCAAAGCCTTTTCACAACTTTGTGGGTTTTAAACCACGCGCAACTTCGCCTAGCGAAATAGCAAAAACCATAGATCCACCCGAGAGATGCACACCACTTACTGGGCCTGACAACATTAGGAGGAAAATACATAAGGCATAAATTTTATGATTAATTCATACGACTACCTAGGCAAATGACAAAGGGGGGACACTTCCTACGACCTAGGACCCATTACTTAAGTGGATAAAGTAACGAAGGAATAGAAACTAGAGGGTTTTTTATCAGACATTAAGTGATTTAAAATCAAAACCCTAAACCCTTAAGACCCAACATAGACCTGAAGCAATTGATAATGTGTCTTACTCAAAATTTCAAAATCATAGCCAATTATGGGAAAGGAATACCCATTTTTTAAACAGTGATAACAGTGGCTCTGACTGGGGATGGTTTATCGCAAGATCGACACAAGAAAACTTAGAAACTCTGGAGAAATAGACCAAAACATAGACCCAAACAGAAAAATGAGAAGGAAACAAAATATGTACAAACAAAGGACCTACCGTGCATGGACATCAAGAGAAATAATGTTTCAGGAATTGTCCATGCACTAGAAATTCCTGTACTTCATCATTCATATTCTTCACAAAATATGAATCCTTACCATTTATGTCACAGACCACAAAAGGACCAATCCATAATGATTCAATTTTTTTATATTTTCCCTTGTCTTGTCCTTTTGCATTCCATTGAAGAACCATTTCATCAATTTGAAACTTCCTTAATGATGTTCTTTTATCATAAAGGTATTTGGATTGTAATTGGATCTTCTGATTTCTTTTGTGAGCTAAAGCTCTAAGCTCTTCCACCTCCACAATTTGGATCATTCGGTCTTCCATAGTTTCAGATAACTCCATATCCTCATCTTGCAAGAACTTGTAAACTGGAAGAAGATTATTCACTGACAATCTGACCTGAGCTCCATAGACCAGTTCAAAAGGGGACATTCCAATAGCCTTTTTAACTATTATTCTATCCGCCCACAGAGCTAACTTCAATTTCTGATCCCAAGATCTTTTATTTTCTTCTAGGATTTTCTTGGTGATAGTCAAAAGGCTTTTATTGCTGGATTCTGCTTGTCCATTCCCCTGAGGGTGATAAGGTGAAGAGTAAGACATGAGTATTCCATGACTAGTACAAAAGCCTACGAACTCTTTTGATCTAAAACACATGGCATTATCCATCACCAATTTTGTAGGTACTCCAAATTTGGTTACAACATTATCCATCAGGAAATCAATGACAACCTTACTTATAGCCCTTCTTGTAGGAATAGCTTCTATCCATTTTGTGAAATAATCAGTGGCTACTATGATCCATCTGTGACCTGTCCTTGACCTATCAACAATCTCTCCAATAAAATCAATGCCCCACTGGACAAAAGGAGCTTCTACAGAGATTGGATTTAGGGGTAAGGCTCCTTCATACTTCATCTTGGATGAGAATTTCTGACATGGGTCACATTTCTAAACATATGGATGAGTATCTTTGAATAAAGTGGGCCAATAGTATCCAACCTAGATTATCTTACCAGCAGTGGTCTTAGCAGAGTAGTGGCCTCCACATACTCCATCATGCATTTCAGTCAATACTTGTTTAGCTTGGAATTCATCCAAACACATTAGTAATTCTCCATCTCTTTTCCTCCAGAATAGATCACCCTGAATGAGCACATATTTTTGGGACTTGAGTTTCAGAGTTCTTTTCTGATTATGTGTCATTCTTTCTGAGAATGCAGCATCTATTAACAATCTGACTATCTCTGAGTACCAAGGTTGCCTTTCAATGCTAGTGACTAAAGTATCTCTAACTTCAACATTATGTATTTCAACATTCGTAAGATTGGACTCAGTCATGAGTTTAGCCAAACCTAAACCTCTTACCAATTTGGTAATCTTTATCTCCAAGTCAAATTCTTGGATTCTATTAATCCATTTGCATCTTTTCCCTATAACTTTAGACTGGGACATAATATGCTTAACTGCAGCATGTGGGACATAGGCAATGATATTTGCATTCACCAGATATGGCTTAAAAGCCTTAATAGCTCTAACTAGAGTAGAAGCTTGTTTTTCCATGGTCTCATATTTCAATTCTATTGCCTGCAAAGACTAGCTATAGAAGGCTATGGGATGTTCATATCCCTCATTGTCCTTTTGTAACAATACTACAGCTACTGTATGATATGAAGCAAAGGGAAAAAGAGAAAAGGGCTTACTGTAATCAGGAGATTTTAACACTGGTGCTTCCTGAATTGCCTTCTTAATTTCAGCAAAATCCTTTGAGGCCTCTTGATCCCAACAAAATTTGGTATCCTTCTTGAGCAACTTGACAATAGGCTTCACTATCTCTGCAAAGTTTGCAATGAATCTCCTAATAAAACTCACTTTGCCTAGAAAAGATTGAATACCTTTTACATTTTTAGGTTCAGACACCTTATTTATTGCTTCAATTCTTTCAGGGTCTATCATTACCCCTTCCTTGGAAACAATGTGTCCCAATAGTTTTCCTTTAGTGACTCCAAAATGACATTTCTTGGGATTTAGTGGCACACCAAATTCCAAAGCTTTATTGAACACCTTTTCCAAATGTCCACAATGATCATCAGCCCTTTTGGAGAAACATTAAATCATCTTGATAAACCACCATGATGATATTAATGAATTCTTTGAAGGCTACATCCATGGCTCTCTAGAATGTAGCTCTAGCATTTTTCAATCCGAATGGCATTCTCACATAGACATATGTTCCCCATGGAGTAGTGAAGGTAGTTTTAAACTATTCAGATTCCTTCAGTAACACTTGATTGTATCCTGAAAAACCATCCATCATGGATAAAAGGTCACATCTTGTCACTCTCTGTAGCATGGCTTCCATATTTGGGGAAGAGTAGTTATCTTTTAAAGAGGCAACATTTAAATTTCTTTAATCTACACACAATCTAATGTCCTCATTTTTCTTTCTTATTGGGACTAGATTAGAGACCCATGAAGAATGTCTTATTGGTTTGATAATCCCTCCTCTCAATTTAGTCAACTCTTGCTACATTTTAGTTTCTAACAAGGGATTGATGGGCCTCTATTTTTGTCTAAAAGGCTTAGCATCTGGAAGTAGAGGAACTTCATGCTGAAAAAGATCTTGTCTATACGCCTTTAGGTCTTCATAAGACCAAGCAAAAACATGTTTATATTTCTTCAATAAATTAATAAGGTTAGTCCTAACATGAGGGGGTAATTTCTTTCTAATGTATACTAACTTAGGGGATGATTCAGTCCCCAGGTTTACCTCCTCTAACTCTTCCAATTTGGTGGTAGACTATTGATGTAAGTGACTGTCATTATAACTAAACATGCTTTCCATCTCTACTAGCCCTTTAGGTATTTCATTGGTTTCCAACTGGACTAAATCATTTCCAAACACTATTTCCTTATTGTCAACCACCTCCACCAGTGCATTGCAATCAATCTTTTGTCCATCATAATCATCAACACATTGGATGAACCTAATAATGTCTTCATCATCAGCAAAAACTTGCCAATTGTACACATTGTCAGGGATGGCAGGACTAGATTTTATCTCCACAGTGGAAATACTAGTTAATGTTGCATCATCATTCTTCAAAGCAACATTGGCTAGGAAATCTACCATAATGTTCTCTGATCGCTCTATCCAATTAATAGAAAATGCACTGAAATGCTTAATAACATCCCAAACTGCATGCTTATATCTCTTTAATCTATCATTCTTGGATGCATATTTGGCTCTCACCTGAGATACAACCAATTCTGAATCCCCTAACACTGTCAACAGCTGGATTCCATGCTTCTTTGCAACTTCAAGCCCCAGCAATAGAGCTTCATACTTTGTAGTGTTATTTATGCATTGGAAGGCCAATAAGAATGAATACTTGAAAGTTATACCTGATGGGGATACAAAAAGAACCCCTGCTCTAGATCCTTCTTTAGAGCAAGCTCCACCAAAATACATCTACCATAAACCACACTATTGTGCTTCTAATTCGACCATGATGGGGTCAGTATTCTTCAATTGGGGTAAAATTGGTTGAAGTCTAAAGTTGTCAAGATCTACATCAATCATACAATTGAGCATATTAGGGTTTACATTTTCAATTACCCTAGGAGCTCGTGGCTCTCTGAACAATTTGACCTGATTTCCATTGATTGGAATGGTGGCATAGAATAAGTCCAGTTGAACCTTTCCTCCTACTGTTGCTGCCCATTGCCTAGAAAGTAACATACCATAATGGAGTTTGGTATCAGTAACAATAACATCCATTTTATAAGTTGCCTTAGGGAATGTTGCTATTTTTACCTCAACATCTTTCATTATACCTATCACAGGTACTTCCCTATTATCTATGGCATAACATTTCCCACACACAGTGGTTACTGACATTCCTAATTCTTTCATAACACCATAGGGCATTACATGCAACATAGAAAGGGTCTACCTATGAAGGTTCTTGAGTGATAGTGGTTCCAACATAAACCTCTGGGATTTGGAACTCTTGATCCTTTCCAATTCTAGCTGAACCGGTGGGTAAGACTATGTCACCATTAGATATACTAGAAAATAAAGACAAGGCTGCATCCCTATGTTCTTTAATCTTCAATAGTTCTACTAATGGAACAGTGACCTTCATCTGAGTAAGAGCTTGAGCCATGTCAAATGTATAACTATTGCTTACTTCACTACTAGCTCTAACTCTTTCTGTCTTGAGCTAACTTGCCCTTTTCACTGTGACAGCTCCTTGTATGTCACTAGTATCTATACTCTTGGGTACATCTTTGACCTATTCCTTCTTTTCTTGACCAATCTTAGGAATAGTAGTAGCACTACCTGCTGCCCCCTTTTGGGTGATCTTTTTTATGAACATGGAACCAGGTTCACCTTGATCAGTGTCCTTCTTGGTGCTTCTCAAGTTATAGTTGTGTTTTGCTTTGGCAATGGTAGCTTTAGTGAGATTTTTAACTTCTTCCTCACTAGGCCTCCTAAGATGAACTTCTTCACCCTCAATTATTACCACATTCAATGTAGGATGCCAATCTAAGGTTAGTTGTCCTTGAACAAACCTTTCATTATCTAATACATCACTATATTCACTTTGTATAGACTCCTCATCACTTTCTATGATGGTTTCAAACATATTGATGTCAGGCTCAACTTCTTGTCTCATAAATTCTTCAAGAGCTTGAGCCACTGCACACTAATGAGGAGAATGTGGTCCATCGAAAGCAATACACCAGGGAGTGTTTTCTATATTATGGACAGTTTTCCCTTTCAAAGGATCTGGAGTGTCCTGATTTTGGGCAATTTTGGGCTTCTCATTTTGGGGTTTGCCATCTTTCCAGTTGGTATTATATGGCATGTCATGCAATCTAGGGGGTCTATCTTGCCAGTTATAATGAGGCTTATCATTTTTGTTTACCTTGACAGTCATATCCTTCATTGCAATAACCAATTTCTCTATCTTATCATCCTCCTTAGCAACTTTATTAGGTTGCTATTTTGTTTCCTACCATAATCTACCATCTGTTCTTCTTCCTAACATCCTAGATGCTTTTCTATTACTTTCTACATTTATGGCAATTCTAAAAGCATCTCTCAAGTTATGCGGATTCTTATCTCTCAGGATATAGGCCATCTTAGAATCAAATGCATTATAATAAGTATTTAAACACATGTTATCATCTAATCTCATCACTTAATACAATCTGTGCATGGCTTTTTGGAATCTGGCATTGAAGTCAGTGACCATTTCATTATCAGACTTTCTGATATTATTGAATTCATTGAGCATGAATCTCACATTAGTCTTGTCACCATACTGCTCTTGAAAACAATTTTTAAAATCCTCCCATGAACCTATGCTATTGACTAGAAGACCTCTGTACGAATCTCTTGCATCATCAACCATGGATTGGATAGTTTCATGATAACATCCTCATCCACTATCTCATAATCATTTATTAGGTCCCCAAAAGATTTCAGATGTTCCTCAGCACTAATGGCATTGTTCCTAGCAAATTTATGGAGTTTGTCTCTTAACTCAGTAGGAACACGATTGGGATATCCAAGGATCCCATCAAAGAACAATTGTTTATATTGTTCTAAATTGATTGGTCTCCTTTGAAAAGGGGTAATAACATTATTATTTCCCATGTTCATTCTAATCTTTTGAATTGGAGATTGAGATATTTGGGTGTGATGACTATTCACAGGGATTTGACTCATTGATGCTACATTAATAGGCACTTTAGGTTGAATCTTAACAGGGGGAAGAGAAATTTGTTAAGGATCGGGCTTATTAAGATCTTCTGATAGAAACGTGATAGGGGGAGCCTTTAAGTAACTAATTTTTCTGTTTACTTCCTGATTTACTGCGTCCAATTCAACTTTCTCTAGCTCCATTTGGAGATCCTCCTTTTCTTTCCTCATTCTTTCCATTTCTCTCTCATGTGCTGACAACCTATGAGAAACCTCCTCTGCAGTTTTAGATTCAATTCCATCATCTACCCATTTCTGTTTTCCTTTATCCACATTTGTCCTAGGAAACTGTGAATCACTGAGTACTTCCTTACTTGATTGAACTACTGACCTATATGTTGGCTTAGCATTGGGGATCAGGATTTCTCTAATCACAGGGCCTTCCTCATCACTTTTTTCATTCTCTCTTGCCAGTACCTCAAGATCAGCTATCTATCTAAGAAGCCTATCTCTCTCCATTAATTTAGCTTTAACCTCTTTCTCCTTATTTGCTTCCTTTTGGGATCTTAGGGAGATTAAATGGTGAACTCTTCGATTCAAGTCTTCAATCTCTTGGGACACTTTATCTTCATCAGGGAAATTTTCTTCAGAGTCTGATACATTGACTTGGTCTATGTCAATCAAACTAATGTTTCCATCTATTGTTCTAGGCATAGGGTGTCTAATTGCATTTGAACTGGTCCTATCTCTTGTAGAAACACTAACATGGGATAAATCTTGATTTAAAATAGGTGCATTATCAATATTTCCAAACAATCCTGAATGGAAACCTAATATATCATGTTCTAAATCTCTGGAAGATGAATTAGACTTTGCATAAATAGGTCAATCAGGCATCTTACCAGTATTATTGTTCTTTTGTACCCAAGCAACATTTGATGGCTCATGTAACACTAATCTCTTTTGACCTCTTCGTGACTGCTCTGGCAAACCTTCTTGCAAAGTTTCACGAGGATGCTTCTTCATGAATGACCTGGTGTTTTTTCCTCCTTGCACTATGCTTGTCTTCTTTTGAAATGATTTATAATTCACAAGCACTGGTTCCAATAAAATAGAGTCTCCACCCACAAGAATATGGGAATTATGAGAACAAGCTTTTAGAATAATACTCAGGAATTCCACAAACACAATGGTTTTCTTTACAAATTTAAGTACAAATCTGCATTTGGATCCTTAATGTGACTCTCCCCAGCAAAGTTGCCACTTTTGTTGGCTTCAAAATTTGATTCACCTTAACATCCTTATAATAAAATGATTTAAACTTTGTGCAAAAGAGATATTAAAGGGAAGGAAACTCTTAGGACAACATATGACAAGGTTTGATTTAACCTTCTACACTTCGAACTTACTCAAAGTCCAGGCGGGTATACCTTTGTGAACTAAATTCACACTTTCAAAAGATAAATCCACAACAAACCAGTCCAGAAAACTAGTGGATCTAATCACCTTGAAACCAACTGAAACAAAGGAATGAAAATTATACTCATATTCAGTATTTTGATCTACAAAACATGAAATAGACAACCTTGATCTATACTAGTGCCTTATCCAAGGTCACAGAGTCATCTAAATTCAAACAATACTCCCCAAACAGAAAATCTCTACACATCCCATTGGCTTCGCTTCTGTTAATCCTTATATATGCTTGACATACATGAGAATTTATGCACACCAAATCAAACTATGCTCATCAAGATTCAAGATGTCTCACAAGTAATTTACTGGTAGAACTGATCCCGACATATTTAATTTCCCTCCTAAAGAGAAAAGCTAGCAAGCACATCTACTGAAAGTTGCCTTACAACCCCTATTCAAACAAAATAACCTTGGATTATTCAGTATGAAATAGTAAATAATTGCAAACACATTTGAAGATGACACAAAGCTTTACACAAAACCGATGGTCTGTATATTGATATTTTCTTCAAGAAAGTATTACAAAAACATTTGAATATTCTTCATTAAACTTAGAAAAGCTTAGATAAATTTCTGCAGTGTTTTCTTACAATTCTTTGTGATCCCTTTTTCACTAGTCCTGGTATCCATTTATAATAATATGGATGCATAAAGCTTCGGACTTTCCTAGGAAAATTTGTTACAATCATTGCTTCTCAAGAAGAAGTTACAAAACCTTTTGCAAAAATGGTTACAAGTCCTTTTCGACCTCTGCAGCTTCTTCAACTTGTTGTCTGGTTGCAACCTCTTCTAACTATTCAGGAGCACCCTCTAATTGCTCTACATCTTGGATGGCATATTTTCTTGTCCACTCATTGTACACATCATCAGTGGGCCATGTTAAATTAATCACTTTTTCTTTAGCCTTGGTTAACTTTTTCCATGAATCCTCATCTTGTTAACCTCTGAATTAAGAAAACCATAATGAGATTTGATTCTCTCTATCTCTTGAATTGTTACAACAAAAAAGGAAGCATCATCTAACTCAACAATTCCTTTTATTCTAGCTAACAATTTAGCCTCTAATTCCTTGAGCCACACTTGTTTGTCCTTCAGTTGATCTGGGCTAGCAAAAACACCTGGGAGCAACTCAAAAACTTGATCAGTATATTCCTTTTTGTACAAGTTAATTTTCCTGTCAACATTATCCACCCCTTCTACTAGTTTCACTAGATTCTTGGTGGTATCATAAGTGGAATTGATTATAGGATTGGCCCCTGCTTCATCATAAGAGGCACAAATAGACTCCAAGTCCTACTCTCTAGGCCTCCATTTGTCAAAAATAGGTGTCAAAATGGCTTTATCTCCATTGAGCTTGTTCCTCATTTCCAAAATCTTGCTTATATTACTATATAGCAATGAGGCACTCATTGTATCTGCAAAACTTGAAATAGTAGCCCTTACAATCTCCTCATATTTCTTTGCATACAAGGCCTGAGCCTGTTTTAAATTCTCTAGCTCTTGAGGAGTAATCTCAACCATTTGAGAGCTGGAAGGTGGTGGAGATGGTGGGAACTCAATGATGGGGTTGGTAGGTGGAGGTCTTGCAGGGGAAGCGAAGATCATTAGTGTTGAAGACTCACCTTGATGGTACTATCCTATCAACTAGCTTTGCAACTTACCAATGATGCTATCTTTACCTCTTACCTCCTCCTTAGCACTGTTGTAGGCCTTCAAAAATCTCTCCAACTTGACTTGGAGGACCTCTTTTTCCTTGGCTTCCTTTTCTGCTACTGCAACACTAAATTTTGTAGTCTCGAGCATAGTGCTAGCAGCTTCTACCACCCTTGTGTTTTGCACTCTCTTCACTATCATTCCACCAAGGTAGCTTGACCCTAGGGTATCTTTGCTTCTCTTACTCTCATCTCTCTTGAGAGACCACATGATGAGTGCAGCATTATCCTTGCTGAAAGTGATTCCCTCCATGGGCTTGGTTTCTTTCCTTACTGCCGCCAGTACCAGGGCATCTGCTATATCCCACTCGGGTAGAATAAGCACTCCAGCTTGTGCCACCATATCTCTTCCTTTCTCATGAGTGATGGTCCTAAATTCTTCCATCATTTCCTATTTTATTTCCTCCTCTACCAGAGCTGGATCTTTGTTAGGCTGCTCACCTTTTATCTTTTCGCATTTTGCAATGTATTTATCTATATTTCGCTTCCATACAACCTGCATAAATGCTCCTGAGGTAACAAAATTGTTGTCAGCCAAGAAGTCATCACTGGCCTACTTTATCTCAAGATCCCACTCCTAGCCTTTAAGTTCAATGGTAGTAATATTGATTTCAGCAACAAGGGGTTCTTCTAGCATACCCTCATCTACTTCATCATATGTATAGGCAATTTCTCCTAGACTGCCTAATTGTAAAAGTTGCTCAGTTGTTGCACACTCATCTCCTATGTGGATAGGGGATTGGGATGGAGAGTACAAAGGTGTATCAGATGATATTTCTTTTCCTACTTTCTTCTTCTTAGGGATCTCTTGGATGTCAATGACATCTTGTATCTTCCTCTTTCCTTTGGAGGTAGAGGGCTCCCCTTTTGTAGGCATCAACACACTATAACTAGATTTCTTGTGTAGGGTGTAGTCACCAGGAGGGATTGCTTTGGTGGAGGCAAAACTACTTAGAATAATTATTGCCTTTTCAGGGTTGCTTTCAATCATAGCTTCCCTCTTCTCCTTTAGGGTCTGCATCACATCCTCAAAGCAAATAATTAAAAACTTTATTTTCTCCTCCAGAGGGAAAAAGCTAGACAATGGGTCATAGCTGGCATCAAACTGATGCGCAAAGTCTAAGGCTTTCTTATAAGCCATCCATTTCTCCTTCCTCAGTTCCTTCTCATTCAAATCAAATTCATTTCTAATGAGGTCCTCAGGAAACTAAAATTGATGGGGTCTACCTCTGCACGCTGCTCTCTTTCTAAACATGCCATTAAAGAAGTCTTCTAGATCGACACACCTGGATATTGCAGTTGACAAATGATAAGGTTTGAGAAAATCCTCAAAACAATTCCAACCTCCCTTAGTTATTACAAATTGGTGGGCTATGGTAACCGTAGGGAAAATAGTCCCTTTACCCCTGCCTGTCAGTTCTGCCTCTTGTACACTACCAATTTGTCTAAGGACTTTTGCAATTCCCACTTTGAAAGGGACCTGATAGGGAAACAATAATGGAGTGCTTCTGAAACCCAAAACTCTGAAAACTATTGAGACTAGGTACAGATAAATTTCACCCCAATTGTGAACAATCTTTATGCTGTCTGCAAATTATTTTGGTCTAATGAATTCCAAAAGAACCTTGCGGATTCTTGGGTTCTCTGAGCAGAGGAGAGTCCTAATCTTGGATACAAAATATTTATCAAACTTCAAGAAACTGGCATCCTCTCTATCCCATGACAAGACAGTACTCCATAGTTGCGCTGGCATCTTTTCTCCTTCCTTCTCTTTGATAAGGTCTAGTCCACTGGCAAAGTAATCACCTCCTTTGAACAGAAATAGATGCATCAGGAGTGAGTACCATCTGAAAGGCCTATCCACCTTTCCATTATTTATTCCTACTAACCCTCCATGGATAGAATTAGCAATGAAAGAAGCATAATCAAATGTTACTGCAAGGGAAGGATTTAAAATCTGAGCAATCATTAACAAGTAATGATTGGGCATATTCACTTCAGCATCTTCTCCCAAAACTAGGCAAAGTGACCAATACATTCCGTTAGCTCTTAGGGTAAACAAATTTAATGAGAAGGGCTCTTCTGTGTTGGGTCCTACAATAGTCAACCCACCTATCTTCACAAAAAATTCCTTAAGAGGCCCACTCCTAAGATGATTCCTCTGTGTACTGTATACTTGAGCTAATGATTTGAAATTTATGGGTTCAAGAAAATATGTAAACTCATTTAGCCTAAAAGCATTTCTGAACTCTTCAGTATTAATCTCAATAAGGGCTTTTCCATTTATATCCCGAATGCTTCTTGTGACTGGATCATAATTAAGTACAATTTGGGTCAACAGATCCATATCCATAAATACCCCTGGGACTACCAACTTCCCTACATCTAATTCCCAGATGCTATTTTGTGGGGCCGGAGAATTCCTCATTCCACATCCAACCTTGAATAACCCCAACCCAGACAATCTGACCTGTGGATCTCTCAACCAGTTACCCTTGTCATATAGCCCTTCTCCTATTTTCAAACGAGGAGCTCTAGGCACTAATTCTTTTGCTTTCAATGCCTGATTAGTTGACAACATCAACTGCTCAAGAATATCATCACAAATGGCTCTCTCTAGATAATTGACTTTCCCAGAAAATTCTCTCTTAGGTGCCATTTTGAAAATGTAAGAAATCAAAATACTGCCCCCAAATAGTTCTGTGACAAATGAATACCTTATTTAAAGCACAGCACAAAGAAATTGCTACACGAGAGTACAAGAAAACCTATTTTTTGCTCGAGTGAATCCGTTCTGCAACTGAATTGACTTGCTCTGTATTTGAAGAAAATGGCTCTATATCTGCTCTTCTGCAATAATTCTTTAGAAAGATACCTTCATCCGATTGATAGGAAATCATATATGGTACCCAAGCTCTTAACTGCAACATTGATTCTGTATGCTTCAGTCATCCCTTCAGAATTGAATTCACGAGAGAATTCGTATTTTCTCTTGAACGGGCCATTTCATTCCTGCAATTTTTTCTTTTCACTATTTTGCAACTTCGTGAAGCATAACCTTCAGGCAATTTCATCCTACGAAATAGCACCAACTGTCTAATCAAAAGAAACCTAATCGGTTGTTATACTGACTTAACAGTCTTGCCTCCACACTAGGCCCCACCTTCTTTTCACCATTTCCCAGACTTTATCTTTCGAGCACTTCTCTTTCGCGAAACAAAGCTAGGCATTAGATGGAACTCTAACTACTTGGTGTTTAACTTTGACCAAAACCATCAACATCTTTACTAACTGTGCCTTTACTTTGACTGCTAGTGGTTTTTCGCTATTTCGCAAAGCTTAAACATCTATCAACTTCAGGTTGCAAAATAGCGTGAAGCGTTGGATCAATTTGGAGATGACCATCTTTTAAGGGAAACCTTTATGCTTGCTTTACTTACACCACCTTTTCATTGGCTACTGGCTACCACGTGGCACTCAACCATTGGCTTTGGAAAACCCTTCGCATTTAATTCAACGTCAGCCACATGTCTCTCCTTTATACCGCCGGTTTCACCTTGGTGGGCCCACAGCTTCTTCTAAAACCACGTGTCCATGGACATGTCACCATCTATCATGACACCTGGGTGAACCCTTTTTACTTTCACTATTTCGCGAAGCATATCCTTCAAGCATCTCGCAATCGTAAAATAGCGCTAGCCGTTGTATCAAAACAAAGTCGATCCTCTTTTAACCTTATGTTTTATCTGCCTTTGGGGACGAAAAACCTTTTCACCATTTTGCTGGGTATAAAGCACGAGCATCTTATCCTTGTGAAATCATGCGGGCCATTAGATCACTTTCTACTTGTTCGGTGCTTAACCATCTGAACAGACTCCGGCAGACATGGGCCCTCCGACTCAACCTCGAACACCTTGCATCTAGTCACTTTCAGAGCTGACATGTCACCCTTTCATTTGCCGAGAGAAAACACTGGGTTCCAATTAATTCTTACCACATGCATCTGCCAGGTCACCTCTTATCCTGCGACATGACTCACCTTTGGGACCCATCTTTTAACTCTTAGACCCGGCTTGCTGACTATTGTAGCCTCTGCCACGTGCCACCATCTTACTCGCCCTCTCGACTAGCTAGACTATCTACTTGGAATGCCATGTCATTTTGCAACTTCACGAAAGATAACTGTCGAGCATTTTCATCCTACGAAATAGCATGAATCGTCAGATCAAATTGGACTTGATCACCTTTTAGTCACTTAGAAAATCCTTGAATGCAGGGTTCCACCAAACGCTTTCACCATTTCGCGAAAGGTATTTCACTTGCAAGTTCAGGCTGTGAAATAATGCCAGCTGTTGGATCTTGGACAAGATGAGACCTCTTTAGACCAGACCAAAATCACCATTTAGAATGCAAAGCCTTTTCGCAACTTCGCAGGTTTTAAACCACGCGCAACTTCGCCTAGCAAAATAGCGAAAACCATAGATCCACCTGAGAGATGCACACCACTTACTGGGCCCGACAACATTAGGAGGAAAATACATAAGGCATAAATTTTATGATTAATTCATACGACCGCCTAGGCAAATGACAAAGGGGGGACACTTCCTACGACCCAGGACCCATTACTTAAGTGGATAAAGTAACGAAGGAATAGAAACCAAAGGGTTTTTTATCAGACATTAAGCGATTTAAAATCAAAACCCTAAACCCTTAAGACCCAACACAGACCTGAAGCAATTGATAATGTGTCTTACTCAAAATTTCAAAATCATAGCTAATTATGGGAAAGGAAAACCCATTTTTTAAATAGTGATAACACAACATTTTCCAACAACAACAATAACAAACATCATAGACCTTATAGACAACAATTAGGTCGGTAGCATAAACCCTAAACCTTAAACATTTAGGTTTACAATTACAAGCGGTCTAATCCTGACCATTCAAACACTTTGCATAGAATAAAACAATCTCAAACACATCACAAGTCATTCGGCATCATCCATTCTACACCATATATGGAAATCAGTAGCCCATCATGCTCTCTTCACATATCGCTAGGAAGAATGTTCATTCCTGAGGTAGACATTTAATGCATTTGATCTTCACATGAAAGATCCTCAAGGAAATCCTTCGCATGCACAAAATTGATGTGGAATCTTTATCTCATCATTATCTCTTAGCTAACTCATCACAACATGTCACTAGTTGCATCACATAAGCTAGGTTGCCAAAACGGAAACCCTACGGCTGAGACTACCAACCGGTAGTCACACTTAGTGAAACCCTGACACCAGTCCACTTCATCCCTTCATACCGGTTCTCCTACTTGAACATTAATAACAACTTCTTCCAATCTTCATACTGGTTCACCTGCACTTATTGACATCAATGACAACATACATTATCATCATATCGGTTCATCATATGCCAACAATCTCCTCCTTTGACATTGATGGAAATACTCAGTGTAGCATTACAACTATAAACAACATAGACCAGTGCAACTATAACATATATCTTATCCCATATCATATATCTTCATCACTTCAAATATATTTTCCCGTACAACTATAACATATATCTTCTCCCATATCATATATCTTCATCACTTTAGATATCTTCTCCCCCTTTGACAGTAATGACGATGTGGAGGCACAAGCTTCCATTCTCCACTATTTTGCTCCCCCTATGGAGTTGCATCCTTCAACACATCAATCCTAAAATATTTGACACTATATTACCTGACTAATGTGGAGCACAAAACTTTAGTTTACTTCATGAAGGGGCAGAACCCCTAATTCACCTCTCAAATAGGTAGATGTAGTTTTTGGTAAGGGCTTAGTGAATATGTCTACTAGTTGCTCCTTACTGGAAACATGTTCTAATACAACCTCTTTTTTTTTAACCTTCTCTCTCAAAAAGTGATACTTGACCTCAATGTTCTTAGTTCTAGCATGCAATACCGGATTCTTGGAAATATTTATTGCACTTTTGTTGTCACAAAATATACTCACTGGTTCAGATATAGGTACTTTGAAACCATCCATTACATGTTTCATCTAGATTGCTTGAGTGTAGTTCATAAATGTTGCCACATACTCCACTTCAGTTGTAGACTGGGAAATATAGCTCTGCTTCTTACTCGTCCATGAGACTAGTCTTCCACCAAGAAAGAATGCTCCACCGGTTGTGCTCTTCCAATCATCCACATTACCTGCCCAATCTGCATTGGTAAATACTTTGAGATTAAAATAACAATTGTATGGATACTACAATCCATTATCAACTGTCCCTTTTAGGTATCTAAGAATCCTCTTGATTGCTACCAAGTGGGATTCTCTTGGACTTTTCTGAAAATGGGCCACAATGCCCACTGCATGAGCAATATCCAGTCTGTTGTGTACCACATAGTGTAGCTTACTAATCATTGACTATTTTTCCTCATTCACCAACAATGAATCATCTTCCTTAGTCAATTTGCAGTCAGTCACCATCGGTGTACCAACCGGTTTTCTCTCCTCCATGCCAAAGGTCTTCAATACCTCTTTGACATACTTGGACTGGGTAATAAAGATACCCTCTTTCATTTGCTAAATCTGTAGACCAATGAAGAACTTTATCTCTCCAATCAAAGACATCTCAAACTCTTTCTTCATTTCATCTGCAAATGCATGGCTCATTTCATCATCTCCTCCAAAGATTATGTCATCTACAAACACTTAACAGATTAGAATCTGATCACCTTCAGATTTTAGGTAGATGGTGTTGTCCTCACTTGTTCTCTGAAATCCTATCTTCACAAGATGAGAGTATAATTTTTCATACCATGCCCTTGGTGCTTGTTTCAATCCATACAGGGCCTTGTGTAATCTACACACCATGTTACTATCTTTTGATAAGGCAAACCCATCTGGTTGCTCAAACACCTCCTCTTCTAGGATTCCATTCAAGAATATAGACTTTGCATCCATCTGGTATACCTTGAATCCCTTAAATGCTGCAAATGCAAGTAGCATTCGAACACCTTCTAGTTTAGCCACTAGGGCAAAGGTTTCTCCATAGTATTCTCCCTCTTCCTGAGAATATCCCTTGCATACAAGTCTTGCCTTGTTCCTTACAACTGTACCTTCTTCATTCAGCTTATTCCTAAAGACCCATTTGGTGCCTATGACATTCTTGTGTTTCAGTCTGTGTACCAAAGACCATGTTGCATTCTTTTCTATCTAGTCTAGCTCCTCTTCCACTACCTTAATCCAGTCTTTAGCTGTAAGTGCCTCTCTAGTGGTCTTAGGCTCAAACTCAGAAATCATGCAAGAGTTTTCTTTCACCTTTCTTCTTGTGAGTATCCTTGCATCTTTATCTCCTATGATCTGTTTCAGATCATGATGTAGTTTCACATATCTAGGAATGACTCTAGCTAGTTCTTCTTTCTTTTCCTATTCTTCTTCTTCTCCATCTTCTTCTTCACCTACTGCATCTTCTATTGGTACAGGAATACTGAGGTCTTTGCTTGTTTCTTTCTTAACCGGTTCCTAGAAGATTACACCTAGTTCATCTTCCACTTGCTCACTGTTGGTTTCCTCAGGTTTCTTAGGGGATTCATCAACCCTAACATTGATACTCTCAACAATTTTCTGAGTCCTATTGTTGTAGCACTTGAGAGCTTTGCTTTTAGTGGAATATCCTATAAATATTCCTTCATCACATTTAGCATCAATCCTTCTCAGATGCTGACCTCTCTTGATATAACACTTACTACCAAATACTTTAAAATAACTCATAGTGGGAGTCTTCCCGGTCTAGTACTCATAAGGGATTTTATCTTTACCTTACTTTATGAGTACCCGGTTCATAGTATAGACTGCAGTGCTCACCGCTTCTCTCCAAAAAGTGTGAGTAACCTTTTCTTGGATCAGCATTGTTCTGGTCGCTTCAACTATAGTCTTGTTATTCATTTTTGTTATGCCATTCTATTGTGGTGTCCTTGCGGTAGATAACTGCCTCTTGATACCATTCTCTTCATAGTACTTATTGAATTCATCAGAAGTGAATTTACCTACTTGATGAGTTCTTAGGCATTTTATCCTTTGACCACTTTCCTTCTCTACCAATGCTCTAAAGGCTTTGAACTTTCCAAATGCCTCAGAGTTGTCTTTCAAGAATGTGACCCACATCATTCTTGAGTAGTCATCAGTAAGAATAATGAAATATCTATCTCCCTAAATACTTCTAGTTTTCATTATACCACATAGATTGGCGTGCACAAGATCAAGTAACTTCTCTGCTGAAAAAGACACACCTTTGAAAGTTGAGGAAGACATCTTCCTAAGTTGGCATTCTCTGCACAAATAATTCTTTGGTTTGTTCAGCAAAGGCAATCCTCTTACTGTGTTCATCTTACTAGCTCTTACAATATTGTCAAAGTCTATATGACAAAGTCTCCTATGCCATATCCAACTATCATCAAACTTTGCCATCAGACACTGACTAATCTTGGCATTCAACTGAAACAAGTTACCTATGGTCTTCTTACTAGTGGCAATAAGTTCACCACTCTTTCCAATTATACTATAAACTCCACCTTTGAACTCCAGAATGAGTCCTTTGTCATTTAGCTAAGCAACACTCAAAAGGTTATGCTTAAGACCTTCTACCCAGTTGACATCATCCACACTACTCTTTCCATTTAGTGAGATGGATCCTTTACCTTTCACCAAGCATGGTGCATCATTGCCAAACCAGACAACACCTTCATCATATTCTTCCAGAGACAAAAACTTTCTCCATTCACCATTCATGTGGTGAGAACACCCACTATCAATAATCCACTCATTAGAGTTGTCAATGTGAGAGACAAGGGCTTTCTTGTTAGACACTTCTTCCTTTACAACTACAAACATTATGTCCTCATTCTCTTCATCCTCAAATTCTTTATCAGTAACACCTTCATCTACTGCAACATGACAATTTCTCCTACCTCCTCCTTTATACTTTCTAAACCTCTTTGGTTTATCCTTATTGTCATTGTTAGGATAGTTAACAGCTATATGTCCTATCTTATTGCAAGAAAAACATTTTAAAAGAATCTTACCTCTGTATTTTCCAGTGCCTTTTGGAAGTCTCTTGGCAAGAAGAGCTTCAAACTCCATCAGAATCTCTTCATCATCCATATCTCTGTATTGCTTGGATTCATAACTGGTACTTACTTCGTTTCCTTTTTTGGTTGGTGTAGCAGACTCTCTAAAGGCTGACTCAGTCTTCTAAACACTGCCATCATAGCTATTCAACTCATATGCAATCAACTATGCAATGATAGAGTCTAAAGATACCTTGGTTTTGTTGATAGACCTTAGCTCCTAAATAGTAGCGAATCTAATTGCATAGACTAGTAACAATGATCTCAAAACTTTACTAAAAATGGTGGCATCATCAATTTTTCCACCAGTGCTCTTGATATCTCCAACCACAGTTTTGATCCTTATGCCATATTGCTGAATGGTCTCTCCTTCAACCATCCTCATGTCTTCAATTTTTCCTCTAAGACTCTCTTCCTTAGCTTACTTGAAATGATCATCACTACCATAAATGGTTTCTAGAGTGTCCCATACATCCTTAGGATTGTCCTTATCTTGTACATCAATGACCTCAATATCGGATAGGCTGCTAATAAGGGCTTCCATGACTTGCCCATTTTCTTGAATCTCTCTTTTCTAATCATCAGTTAGAGTGCTAGTAGGGATAACATAGACATTCTCAACATAGCTCCAGTGTTGAGCACCCAAACTCTTCATATAAATCTTCATTTTGTCCTTCCATATTTTGAAGTTATCTCTATTGAACTTAGGACCTTCCCTCTTCATCATTAAAGAAGGATCTTTTACCTCAAGTGGTTAAGCTTATATCACCGAGGACCTGGAGTTGCTCTGATACCAATTGATGAATAATGATGAACAAAAAATACCCTAATCGGTACTGAGAGGGGGGGGGGTGAATCAGTACATACAAAAACTTCTTAACAAATTATCAAGTTAAAACAATGCTAATCGGTTGTCTTCATCAGTGAACTTAACCATGGCAATACCGGTTAAACATAGTAAGACTTCAAATAGCTAAACTAAAACTGAATACTTCAAATAACATTCAACACTTGATAACTACCTCACCAATATACTCATGCATGTGTTGTATCAGTAATACCATAACCATTAGCTTTTCTTGCATATTCACCTAAACAAAGACTGCTCAATCATCACATGAAAAATGCACAACTCATGACACATATTTTTCATGTGGAAACCCAAATGGGAAAAACCATGGTGGGGATGAATACCCACAAGCTTGTTTTTGAACTCTTTTGAAGCTCACTCTATTAGGAGCCTAGTCCGGTTAAAGACTTTACAATAAGGTTCTATTAGGAACCGATCCTCTTAAAGATCACCCAGTTAAGGGATGGCTATATACCCTATTAAAGGTTGAAACCCTGTTAAAGGTTACCTCACTAGAGGATTTGAAGAACTCAATGATCTTGAGTCACCTAGTTAGAGGATTTGTAGTAAGCTTGTTAAAGCTACCTGGTAAAAGGATTTTCCTACTGTTGAAATGGTTAGAAGACAACAGGTAAAGATCTGATCTGATAACAACACTACATGCTAAGGTAGATCCTTTTTAGCTCCTCTACTCTGCAATCACCCTCTGCAGTTTTCCACTCACTAGTTTGGCAAGTATCTCATCACTCAGATACAAACACAACATTTGCCAACAACAACAATAACAAACATCATCGACCTTATAGACAACAATTAGGTCCATAGCATAAACCCTAAACCCTAAACATTTTAGGTTTACAATTACAAGCGGTCCAATCCTGACCGTTCAAACACTTTGCATAGGATAAAACAATCTCAAATAGATCACAAGTCATTTTGCATCGTCCATTCTACACCAGATATGGAAATCAGTAGCCCATCATGCTCTCTTCACATACTTCTAAGAAGAATTTTCATTCCTGAGGTAGACATTTAATGCAATCGATCTTCACATGCAAGATCCTCAAGGAAATCCTTCATGTGTACAAAACTGATGTGGAATCTTGATCTCATCATTATCTCTTAGCTAACTCATCATAGAATGTCATCGGTTGCATCACACAAGATAGATTACCAAACTGGAAACCCTAGAGCTGAGACTACCAAACAGTAGTCACACTTAGTGAAACCCTAACACCGGTCCACTTCATCCCTTCATACCGGTTCTCCTACTTGAACATTAATAACAACTTCTTCCAATCTTCATACCGGTTCACATGCACTTATTGACATCAATGACAACATACAGTATCATCATACTAGTTCATCATATTCCAACAACACTGAGTTATTGACTATCACCATCTTGCTAAGGCGTTACCCTATAGTTGCTACCAACTTCATTTTCATGCCATGTAGGATAATGAAAGTCGTGTTTGGTCAAAAGAAAACATTACCCCACACGAACTTAAGAGTGTTACATTTTCTCATGCGGGATAAAGAAATGTATAGCAAAAGGTCTTACCCCGCATGGTTGAAGGTAGCTCAAAAAGAGAAAGGCGGGATAAGAAAGTGAATGGAGTAAGGTGGTCCTTATCCTATCCAGGTAAGATGTGCTCATAGATGATGGTGTGGGATAAGAAATTAAGGGTGACTTCTTGAAGATGCTTATCCCACACTAGGCAAGATGGTAGTGCAATAATCATGTAGGGTAAATGAGAACAAAGAGAACAAAGAAAACTTTATCTTGCATGGGTTAAGAGGTCACACAATTTGTTGTGTGGGCTAAAAAATGTGAAGAGAGGCTTCTTGAGGACATACAAAAGCTTATCCCGCATGGGTTGAATGGACATAAAATTGACATTGTGGGATAAGGAAAGACTGAGATTGTGAGCAATCCACTATCCCATGATGATAGAATTTTAGGTCAGCATGATCAGTTGTGATGACTCTGTGGACACATTAGTAGTTTGATTGCCATAGGGGTCCACGTGGCAAGTTGACTACTATTGATTGCATTATTTTGAAGGAAAATTTTGGCACCACATCTGCAGCTCGATAGATGAACTGCTCACGCAGATAGTTGATCGAAGATGACTGAGTGATTTTGATGAAATGTCTGCATGTCGATAGGGAAGAAAGGCCACGTGGTTGTTGACCGACCTGACCAAGTGATCTAGATGATGAATATGAATGCCGATATGTAGTGGTCAGTACTTGCAAAGTTGCTGAACATAAATGAAGTTGTTGTCGATCTTTTCAGGGCGGGATGAGAAAGACTGGAGATTTCATTAATGGTGAATCTATTACAGATAGTTGTAGGGATCAAGGTGATTGACAGAGGAAAAATTAGATCTATTATAAAGATTGAGTTTGCTAAATATAGAAAACCAAGTATAGAGAATAGTCAGAGAATAAAGGAGATGTATTTATTGTAGGTAGTCGATCGAAGATACATAATCCAATCTGATATAGTGGTGATCACTAAGAGACAAAATAACTAAATTTTAAATGTACTATTTGGAGGAAAAAATATTCTCTGATTGCTTAGAGAAGTTATTTCTTGTCAGAGGTAGTTGGTTAGTTGAGATAGAGATAGAGGACATAGAAAAAAAAACAAGTCTAACTACATGGTTGTTGTTGTGTGTGAGATGTTGTAGGAGAGTGTAGTTGTGAAGAGAAGAGATTAAAAAAGAAAGAAAAAAGTTGGAGGAGAGTGTGAATTGTCACCAAGAGATGAAGTAGAGGCCACAAAAGAAAAATATAGAGAATAGAGAAGATATAATACTAAGAAAAGGTGAAGTAGAGATAAGGAGAAGTAGAGATAGAGAGAAGAAGATAATCAGATAGAGGGAAAAGAGGAAGAACATAGCACACAGAAAAATCCATTCTCAGGTGAGAAATTTGTAAGTTTTACAAAAAACATGTATAACAAGGTTTTATCATTGCTTTGAAAAACTTAATACTATTGTATTTCTCTAAATGGGTTCTTAGATCAGGGGTAAGTGCTCTAAAATTAGGGGTTGGTGCCCTAAACATATTGTAAACAGTTTCTTTATTATGAGGCTGGATTGGAGCAGTAGACTCCAGCAACTATTCTCATTGAGGTTTTTCCCACATTGGGTTTTCCTTGTAAATCTGGTGTTAGGGTTTGATTTGTGTGCGTGTGTTCTTAATTAATTTCTAGTTTCATTATTCCCTAGTCGTTCTCTCCTCCCCAACTCCAAGGAGAGAGAAGGGGGAGTCACTAGGGTTGATGGTTTTCACTTAGGAGACTTTACATTCAAAAGAGGGGTTGAAACCCACAAGATCCAATCCCACGCAATGCAAGATTGGATTCTATATGAGTTTCAAGGGTTAAGACATCAAGGATACCCTCTTTTGTAAAGAATGTAGATAGAAAGATTGAACTAGGAATGCATGTAAAGTAGGAAAGATTCGCTTATAAACAGAGATAGGGATATGGGATGAAGCTGCGGACCTGGAAGTAGTAGTAAAATGTTGAGACGGTGCTGTTCTGCAAATTTGAGCGAAAGTTGACGGGACGATGGCACCCAGCATGCACACGGTCCTCCGAAAAATCCACGAAACGAAGGGGGATCTGTTCGTCTCTGCACAAGGATTCCAGATCTTCAATTACAGCTGCGTACCTACAACCTACACACAGAAAAGAGAGGACGATTGGGGGGTTAGGGATGAGGGGTTTGCCTTTAGGTCAAACCTCGGTTTTGGAATTAACCAAGAAATGAGAATGCTGTAAATGTAAATGTTTGTAATGTAAACAAGTACTGATACCTCGTTGTAAGAATGTTTGTATTCTTACATGCGAAGGTGTAATGTATGTAGTATGTTGTATGTTGTATGTGATCTCCTCTTCAATGGTTGAATCCTTGTCTTGAATGCAACACTTAGCCTTGAATGGAGACTTAGAATGCTCAATTGCTTGAAGGAATGCTTGAATGCTTGACTGTTTGAATCTTTGAATCTTTGAATATCACTTCCACGTCTTGTACACATATGTCCTCCCTTCTAAAATGGGAGAGGAAATGTAGTTTATATACTTGTCAATTAGGGCTGATAGACTGATTTTTCTGACCTTAGGCCGACCAGGAAACATTATTTTCCAATTTGCAAACTTAAAGACCCAAAGCCCCATAAGACACTGGGCCCAAAATAGGGCAAGGGACCAGGGCGCTGGGTGCCATGGTCCTGGGGGACCAAGGCATTGGGCGCCCTAGTCCTGAAGGACCAGGGCGCCCTGGTCCCACCTCCAGGGACAGCAGGGTGCAAGGAGGATCAGGCCAGGGTGCTGAAAAATGCAGTTTTTGGTGTCATAAGCAGGTTTCGAGGTCTCCATTCAGGTTCTGTGTTGCATCGCCATCGTGAAGACCCAAATGCAGTTGAAATTGCAAGTGTCACAATTTTAGGATGCTACATTTAGCCTGCACTTTAGCGGGAGTATAAGTGTACGCTCATACTTCCGGCAAAGTACAAGGAAACAACATTGAAAAACTTTCACCACATCAAGGAGGCAAGATACACCAAGCCCCCAGTGGACTAAGGATCTTATGACTTTGATTGACAAAGTAAAAGGGAAGATCACGAGGGAGAACCATGACTGTCAGTAGTAAGGTTCCCTCACTATGAGTCATCTAAGAAAGATATCAAAAATTTTCAAGGCAAAGCTAAATTTGTCAAGAAATTTTCAAGTATCTTGAAAAGATATGAACGAGATGTATGCCCCCCTACGTTAAAGCGATCGCACACGCCTCACCGGGGGTGATTGCTTTAAGGTAGTGATACATATAAGAGATGAGAAAGGGAAAGGAGCACGTTATCACAAGGATTTAGCCCCCAAGTGTGAGATAAGCCCAAGGACACAAAACACAAAGCACAAGGTGACTTCGCTTTCCTTGGGGTCAGTATGCTGTATGATAATTCATGTGTATCATATGTATGTATGCATAATTGCTCTTCATTCCCCAATCAAGGAAGGTCACCTAGAAGAAGGGAACACATGTGTCTTTTGAGTCAACATGAGAGAGACCAAAAGAGATCTCAATGTTTTGCATCATCCTCAAGTAGACAACACTAAGGACAACAAATAGAAGAATGAGAATAACACATGGAAGAAGTAACAAAAGAGAGGAGGAAAGAATCTGCTATGCTAATGAACTAGTCTAGCATGTCATCTACCCCTCGATCTTGCTGATCAATATTTCGGGAAGGTAGGAAACACGTTAGAGGAGGAACATCCAACATAGCAGATGGAGCTATCACAAGATCCAAACAAGGGCTATGTTCATACCCTAAGCCACAGTGTTCTTGTCTAGGAGCTAGGATAAGTGCTTTAGAAAATTCGTTAGATAGATGGTTATCAACATATTCATATTCACTATCAGAATGAACATGAGTAATATTTTCATCATGAATAAAATTTTCATCTATATCATCATCAAGATTTATAAAAATAGGATCTTTAACTCGCACAGGATCAAGGCCATCATGCATCTTATGTTTAGGAGATTTTGGCTCAATTGTCGGCTGAGGAGAAAATGGAATAATACTGGCTGAAGGTGTTTTTGGGGATTGCAAAGTTTGAGAAGTAGCTGCCTGAGCTCTAAGATGATGCTTTCGTTGGCGTTCATGTGCAGAACGATTTCATCTAGTCTTAGTAGGAAGTTGCGAAGATTGAGGAGGAGAAATGTTCTCATCCTTATCACTTGGGTGTTTAGGTTGTGGTCTCTTAGGTTGAATAATAGGAGAAGAGGAAGGTCTCTTCTCTCCATAAGAGGAAGGAGGAGGATCTGCTCCATATAAGGGAGGAATACTTGGTTTAGAAAGGAGACCAAGTCCATTATGACGAGGAGGGATAGGTCTACTTTTAGGAAGTTTATTAGATATAGGCATAGTCACATTCATAGGGATGGGTTGGGAATCTTCTTGAGGAAAGACATTAGTTTTATCTTTCAAAGGAAGAACTTCCTTCTCAAGAATGATAGGAATGTCAAGTTTGGGTGTTCTAGGTTCACTTAGAGATAGGATCATATCTTTCTTCCACTTTTGATAAGATTTGAAAAGATGATCACTTCGTGAAGGAAGAGATTGGAATTGTTTAGGCCAAAAATAATCAATAGGAACGCTAGAAGTTCTTTCAGCTAGTTTAAAGAGACTATGATTGACAGTAACAACTTCACCATTATGGGGAAATTTCAAACACTTGTGAATAGGAGAAGCAATAGCTTTCATGGAAGATAGCCAAGGATAGCCTAGCTTCACACGAAATTGTTCGGATGATGGAATAATAGCAAAGTCCACATCAAGGGATTTGTTATGGACCTCAATAGGTAATGTAATAGAACCAATTGCAGGAGAAGAAAATGCATCAAATAGTTTCACAACCACATTTGTTTCATCATAGATCACTTGATTCAATTGCAAAGTAAAAAGAAATTCTTCAGTAATGATATTAACCATACAAGAAGGATCAATAAGCACTCCACGGCAAGGTGTATTCTTGACTTTTGCAACTATATATAAAGGACCATCAGGTGCCCTGATAATTTCACTAGAATCAAAGGTGATGGAAGGTTCTTTAGGGATTTTCTACTGCTCTACAAAGTTAATCACATTCGGAGTCATGGACACAAGATCATCAGGTGAGACAGAGGAATCAGTAGTATCAATCACATTAGAGGTATGAGAAGGCAATGGATTAGTAAAAATATTAAGATTTTGGTTAGGAGGAGCTATAGATGTGTTGCCTTTATCATTCACTCCAGAAATAGAAATAGTATTATTATCAATCAAATATTGAATTTTACCCTTTAAAGCAAAACATTTTTCAGTATCATGCCTAGGATGACGATGAAATTGACAAAAATATTTGTTATCAAAATAGGGTGAATTAATCTTTGTAGGGTCTATTTGCCTTATAGGAGGAAGAGTAAGCACATTTTGTTCCAATAACTTATTCATAATACTATGCAATGATTCATTCAAAGGAGTAAACTTTCTTTCTTTCTTGAAAAACTTAGAAATAGAAGGCACACCTGATGCCGCATTCACATTGTTGTTGATGATGTTTTCATTGAATTTAATGGACTCTCTGTTCGGTTTAAACTTCCCAAATGGTTGTTGACTACTATCACCCTTATCACTCGGAGCCATAGGATTTGCTTGTTCCATTTGACTCACAGTCAGTTGATAATTGTGAAGAGTTGCACACAACTGGTGGAAAGAAGTAAACTCAGAAAACATAAGTTTTTCTCTAATATCTTTTTGTAAATTAGAAATAAAGATTCTTTGAATATCATTGTCAGGTACTGGAAAAGAAATTTGAGCATACAAATGCTTATATCTACCAATGAAATCAGTCACTTTTTCTTTAACACCTTGTTTACAATGCATTAAATCAATCAAAGTAACTTTAGGACTTATATTGTTTTGAAATTGTTGAATAAAAGCATTTGCAAGTTGTTCAAAAGAAGTAATAGAATAAGAAGACAATGAGCAATACCATTGTAGGGCTTTATCTCTTAATGTTCTAGTAAACAGTTTTGCAAGCAACCTTTGGTCATAAGAAAAATTAGTACATATTGTTTGAAAGGTCTTAACATGTGTTAGAGGATAACCCTTACCATTATAAAGCTCCAAATGTGGAATTTCAACATGTTTAGGGGGGATAGCTCGAACAATGTCAAGAGAAAGTGGGCTCACAACATCAAATGTGGGCACACTAAACTTAGATTGATTCATAGAGGCAATTTGTTGCTGTAAAGAAGAGATAGTTTGTGCAAGATTGTTAATGGTCACTTCAGTCGAAGAGTTCATATTAGACGTGTTAGATTGTGATGGAGGTGTTATGTTATTGAAAGAAGGTAGAGAGTAAGGTGGTGGGACACTATGATAATTAGTCATAGGAGATGATTGGAAAGGAGGAACACTACAAGGAGGAATGGAATGATTAAACGAATTGCCCCCTTGCGTCATGTTCATTTGTGGTGATATAATAGGAACACTCATTGAAGGAATGAATGAAGAAGTTGGATTGAATGAAGGAAGAGGGTTGATTGAAGAAGAGGGATTGCCCCCATGACTAGTGATCATAGGAGGAATGTCTTGTATTGAAGTAGTCATTATGTTTGATGTAAAAGTAGGTATATTAGCAATAGGAGTTGTCAAAGGAATAGAATGATTAACTTGAGTAGGAGGTTGTGTATAACCTAAAGTTTCGGCACAACTCTTCGTAGGCATCACATTCGAATCCACAATGTGTGCAATACCACGCAAAATATCAATTCCACTCTTATCACTTTGAACCATACATTTTAGACCCTCAATTAATGAAAGAGCTTCGCTATCGGGGTATTCTTGAGACATCCATTGTCGAAAATCATCAAATTGGTTATCCAATTTTGAAAGTTGTTCTACAGAAACCTCATGGAGAGCTTCTTCATCATTAAGAGGATTAGAGGAATTACCGATGTCCTTGTTAAATAGGCCATTCAAATTAGGTTCCATCTCCTCGGTAATTACACCTTGGAAAGACTTAATTCTGAGGCTTCATCTAACGGGAATAGTGTAAGTAGGGCTTATTGTTGTAAAACTCATGCACTAAAGAAAGAGAGAAGATTTTGAATTTTAGAGGTAGCAAATTTCAATAAAACCAACCAATCTCCTAGATTTAAGCTGTTAAATGCAATCAGGACAATCTCCCGAAATTTCAGAAAAAATATCCGGGACCGTGGTGAACGGAGTGCACATAGTCCTCGCAACTTTTTTCGAAATTTTCAGGGATGAAAGTTATCATGATTTTAAAGCTAATCTGAAAAAATTGAGTGATTTTACGATCTATAGATAGGCCAAATTAAAGTTGCAATCTCAAAATTGAACCCTACCAAGATTGTTGAAAAATGTAAAATTTGAATTTTGAAAAAGAGAGGGAAACTAAAATTTTGAATTTTATAATTTTAGAGGGAATGCTAAAAGCAATGCAAGTTTCGAAATTTAAAAGTTGACTCGATTTCATGCAAAATTCAAATTTTGAAAATGGAAATCAAAGTTGCTGCAATTAAACACTTAATTTCAAAAGTCACAAACTGCAAAAATTTGAATGAAGCACTGAAATTTCGAATGAATGCCAACACACTTTTCAGATTTAGGACTGTAAGAAACACAATTTTGATACAAATTTCAATTTCAACAATTTTTGAATGATTAGAAGCCTCAATCCAAGCAATCGCTAGACCAACTTTAACTTTAATT
Organism: Cryptomeria japonica; assembly: GCF_030272615.1. Lineage (NCBI taxonomy): Eukaryota > Viridiplantae > Streptophyta > Pinopsida > Cupressales > Cupressaceae > Cryptomeria > Cryptomeria japonica. The sequence goes on along the minus strand of NC_081414.1, from coordinate 551,813,804 downwards.
TTGAAGGTGTTAAAATTGATAAAATCAGCCAAAATTCTGGATTTTAGCAGAAAAATACAGTAAGATCTAGCTCCCGAAATTTCAGAAAAAATGTTAGGGACGATGGCGCTCGGGGTGCACACGGTCCTTGCAAATTTTTTCCAAATTTTTAGGGATGAAAGATATTGTGATTTTATTGCGGAATCCAAAGTTACAGCCGATTTGGAGGTGTTTTGATTAGTGAAATTATCAGTCAAAGGTTGAATCAAGAAGGTCTTACAAATTAGGGTTTTGACATTTAACCACTTAATTTTTAGAATTAAAGCACAAATATGAATTGACAATTTGCAATAGAAGGGTAGATCTGAAACAAGCATTAACAATTAAACATTTCACAAGTTTAATTACAAAAAAGAAAATTTTAGGGTTTTTATGCAATCAACCTCTAAAATTTGCAAAAGATCAAACATGGAAATATAATTAGGAAGGCAAAATTTTCAGATCTAACCATGAATAATCAGAATGAGGATGTTCACGTCGGGTTCACCAAAATGTAAAGCGGAAAAATCGAACCCTAGTCGTTCTCCCCTCCCCAACTCCAAGGAGAGAGAAGGGGGAGTCACTAGGGTTGATGGTTTTCACTTAGGAGAGACTTTACATTCAAAAGAGGGGTTGAAACCCACAAGATCCAATCCCACGCAATGCAAGATTGGATTCTATATGAGTTTCAATGGTTAAGACATCAAGGATACCCTCTTTTGTAAAGAATATAGATAGAAAGATTGAACTAGGAATGCATGTAAAGTAGGAAAGATTCGCTTATAAACAGAGATAGGGATATGGGATGAAGCTGTGGACCTGGAATTAGCAGTAAAATGTTGAGACGGTGCTGTTCTGCAAATTTGAGTGAAAGTTGACAGGACGATGGCGCTCGGCGTGCACACGGTCCTCCGAAAAATCCGCGAAACGAAGGGGGATCTGTTCGTCTCTGCACAAGGATTCCAGATCTTCAATTACAGTCGCGTACCTGCAACCTACACACAAAAAAGAGAGGATGATTGGGGGGTTAGGGATGAGGGGTTTGCCTTTAGGTCAAACCCCAGTTTTGGAATTAACCAAGAAATGAGAATGCTGTAAATGTAAATGTTTGTAATGTAAACAAGTATTGATACCTCGTTGTAAGAATGTTTGTATTCTTACATGCGAAGGTGTAATGTATGTAGTATGTTGTATGTTGTATGTGATCTCCTCTTCAATGGTTGAATCCTTGTCTTGAATGCAACAATTAGCCTTGAATGGAGACTTAGAATGCTCAATTGCTTGAAGGAATGCTTGAATGCTTGAATGTTTGAATCTTTGAATGTTTGAATATCGCTTCCACGTCTTGTACACATATGTCCTCCCTTCTAAAATGGGAGAGGAAATGTAGTTTATATACTTGTCAATTAGGGCTGATAGATTGATTTTCCCGACCTTAGGCCGACCAGGAAACATTATTTTCCAATTTGCAAACTTAAAGACCCGAAGCCCCATAAGAGACCGGACCCAAAATAGGGCCAGGGACCAGGGTGCTGGGCGTCATGGTCCTGGGGGACCAAGGCACTGGGTGCGCTAGTCCTGAAGGACCAGGGCACTGGGCACCCTGGTCCCACCTCTAGGGACAGCAGGGTGCAAGGAGGATCAGGCCAGGGTGCTGAAAAATGCAGTTTTTGGTGTCATAAGCAGGTTTCAGGGTCTCCATTCAGGTTCCGTGTTGCATCACCATCGTGAAGACCCAAATGCAGTCAAAATTGCAAGTGTCGCAATTTTAGGATGGTACACACACATAGTTAAAATTTAAAAAATACACTGATTCACCCCCCCTATCAATGTCCATTTGTGTTCTTCAGAGTCCAATTAGGGGAATAAATCAAACAACTCTAGTTATAATCATGTGGCCTTTGACTACATCATCAATTACCATCAATGAAAAAAATCTTGAACATGAAGTAGGTATACATAGAACCAAAGTGACTATTCAATGAGCTACTTCAAAATCCCAAACACCAAATTAGTACAATCTACTAAACCATCTTGGAATAATACTTGCATAAATATCCATTCTATATATTTCACATATATCTTTTGAACATAAGGCTACTCTAGACAAGTATCTTTAGGAATTAGCCATACCCATTGACATAAATATTAACTAATGTTAGGCCATGATAAAACATCTTACATATACCAGCCATATTTCATTTAGAGATACATATGTCTTGTCTAATAAGCATATCCACAATGATGCTATCTACCTTGAAGTCTACATACATAAACATAAAGTTAGACAAGTCTTGAGAGTAGAGTTGAATATTTGCACTTTAAAACTAGTTAAAATATTAGAACACTCTAAAGCATCCATAGATTCACTAAAGAAAATTTATATCAAGGCCTATTATGATACAAAATGTCCTTATGAAGCTATTGTAATGCTTCTAATAAGAGTTGGTCTCATGAAAATAGATAATATTTAAAGTCTTGAACCTTGATCTCCCATAACATTCTCCTCAATTGACCATGGATACATGCCATGAAGTTTGCTCCATCCACTTTTCACCAATGCCTTATGTTTCCCTATAATGGAACTAAGATAATGGTGTGAGGTGATCTTGACCCCTTTTAGTATTTCACAAATTTGAAAGGATCTATTGAACTCTAAGTTCCAATTATTGATGAAAATCCATTTTTTTATTCCACCAAAACATACATCAATGCAAGCTCATTATCCAAAATATCCATCTCACACACTTCCCTCTTTGAGATCAAGGCCCTAGTCCAAGACAAGGATTGTGGTGATTATGACATCAAAGAGTCCTTTTGAATCAGTAAGTTGCCAGCTTCACCTAGATCGTAAGTGTTGTGTGCAAATACAATATGCCACATTTAAGCTAAGAAATGGGGACCCGCCGAAAGTTTTGTGCTAAGTGGGTCTTTTAATCCTAAGAGATGAGGAAAGACAACATCGATATAAGAGATCGCTTTGGAAAGAGTTTGAAAATTTAAAGAGAGATAAATTATCCCGATGGCCTTTTTACCTGAAAATGAATATCGTGGAGAATATCAAGTTCCTTAGGTGATGCGGGATGAAGAGATAAGAATCAAAATGATGTGAAAACAACAAAAGTTAGAATTTCTCCACTGCCTGAACTTCTGTAGGATCGAATGAATAGAACCAAGCGAAGGGAGTGTGGGAGCGTGGAAGGTTGCAAGGGGCTAAGCATGAAGGAAACTCTAATAGTAAAGTTGAATCTTATTTGAGTCCCAATGGAGAAAAGATATAGCTGCCCCACAAGATTGTAATTAAGTCATGACTATGAAGGTGGGGACCAGATAGAATGTGTCATGGGAGATAAATGACAAAGTGGGCCATATGATGATAGTAACATTGTGAAGATCATTGTGATTGCAGATTAAGATTAATAGAAGGTCGTGCATGCACTTTTTTGAATTAGAAACATGTGTCACCATTCCCTAGAAAGCTGTACTCTAACCCAAAAACATAGAAAAGCCATAGTAGCCGTTAGATATTGGATTTTTCTTTGAAATTCTCCCCAAAGTGTTCCATTTCATTTAACTCACTGTATGCTAGATTAAGCGTAAGAGTTGTCGGATCGTTAGATAATAAATCATAGAAATGATGTGAATTGTGTAATGGTACGGTTTAGAATATTTAAGTTGCAGATAATATAGGGGCGAATAAATGAGAAAACACAAGACATCTCAATGGGTAGTGTACTCAAACTCTTCCAGTGACTCTCACAGCAAAATAGATAAGTTCCTAAACTCAACTTAGTGAATTTACATAGGAAATTAATGGTCGTGATTGGGTTATAAGTTGAAATGAAGCTAAATGGAAATTAGGTAAGTCAAATAATTAGTACATGGCATGCATATAGGTAACTTAGTAAATCTAAATAGGAAGCAAGAAAAATGAAGTAGTGGGTACCCAGAAAGCGGAACTGAAGAAAGAATTCGAATGGAGAATTCCCCAAGTAATACCCAATACTAGGTTTTACTTGGACACCCATCTGAGAGATTTCCATAGACATCGTCGATAGGATGAGGGAGCTAGTGGCTATAGATGAAATGAAGAATATGGAGTAGAGTTGTTTAATACAGGCCATAGGGTTCCCGATGGCTACAAATGCCCATGATTCGGTCAAACAATATATTCAATATTATGATGTGAGTAAAAAGAAGGTCATTTATAATAACAAGGTGTACGTAGATTTAACACTTGAGGGTTTGAAAGAACTTCTCAAAATTCCCACCCTCATTGCATGGATAAATAGGAGCAGAGACCAGGCAGAGTGATTAGGTTATAAGTTGAAATGAAGCTAAATGGAAATTAGGTAAGTCAAATAATTAGTACATGGCATGCATATAGGTAACTTAGTAAATTTAAATAGGAAGCAAGAAAAATGAAGTAGTGGGTACCCAGAAAGCGGAACTGAAGAAAGAATTCGAATGGAGAATTCCCCAAGTAATACCCAATACTAGGTTTTACTTGGACACCCATCTGAGAGATTTCCATAGACATCATCGATAGGATGAGGGAGCCAGTGGCTATAGACGAAATGAAGAATATGGAGTAGAGTTGTTTAATACAGGCCACAGGGTTCCCGATGTCTACAAATGCTCATGATTCAGTCAAACAATATATTCAATATTATGATGCAAGTAAAAAGAAGGTCATTTATAATAACAAGGTGTACGTAGATTTAACACTTGAGGGTTTGAAAGAACTTCTCAAAATTCCCACCCTCGCTGCATGGATAAATAGGAGTAGAGACCAGGTAGAGAAATAATTTTAGGAGGCAAGGTCGGTGTGTGAAAAGACTATGCGGGAGCAGTGGTATGCCAAGAAGCAAGGAAATGTACTCGCTAAATTACCCACCTTAGTAATGAGAAAGGAAATGCATCTAGAGGTGTATATCACAATCAAGTATCTCAGTAGGATAGTCGGGCTAGAGATTAGCAGCTTGTTTGATGAATGGATGTTCACGTACATCAAGAGCCTGAGGAAAAATAAAGGAACCTATGATTGGGCCACTTTCATTAGAAATTCCATATACCATTGTATAGAAGAGACTTCAAGAAACTTTTATATGTCTTCTTATATGGTATATGCATGTGTAGTAAAAGAAAACATTCAGGGTTTGAATACCATGGGAATTCTGGGAACAAAACCAGGCAAGGATCCAGTGCATGCATACTTCCTGCAGTTAGAAAAGAAGGAATTTGTATTACACTACAAGGAGGTTAATGACTATTTATCATGAAGATCGCCCGAGAGCTAGAAGGAAGACTTGGAGAAAGGGTACCAGAATAAGTAAAGAAGTTGATTCAATGTTATGGAGGATGGTATATTAAGTACCCCACTTGGTCATACTTAAGGGCACAAGAATTTTTAGGTAGACCCTTTAAATTGCCAAGATACCTGTTAATCTGGGCTTGGCTAATCAAATTTTGTAGACAAATGGTGGAGTTCCATGATAACTACCCGAGTTCTCATAAAAAATTAGGGTTCAAATTCCTAGTTAAATTTGGGAATTCGGATGTGAATCACTACATAATGCAAAGAAGGCAGAAGATGACTTGCTAGCTAGAAATCTACAGTAATTCCATTATACCATGAAGGATTATGATCCATTGCATAAAATAGAAAAGTATATTGCTAGAAGGGTCAAACACATTCTAGACATAGAGGACTACTGGATGGATTGTGTAGATGAGAAGGAAGTAAGGAAAATGAAATATTACCAGAGATTGAAACTGGCACAAGTGAGGCAATTAGGACCTACTAAAAAGGGGGTTGAAGTACCTCCAAAAATAATAGAAGATGATGAAGTCCTAAGGAAGGATTACCTAATAGATAATATAGAGAAAATACCATTAATAAAACCTACAACAAATGAGCCAGAGCTAGTTTCTATGGACCAAGTGATCCAACCTCTTCTGGAAGCAACTAAAAGGTGACTGGAAGCATATAAAGCAGAAATGGTATAGTGAGGGACAAAGCTCACAATAAGAAGGAAGAGGAATAGGAAATACACAGAGGAGAATACAGACTTTCTGGTTCATAAGTGAAGTATAGACATGACTAGGATCATAGAACCCAGTACCTTGGAAGTAGAGGAATTGGATCAAGAAGGGTTTGAGGTAGTTAGAACTGATCTAGACCTAAATAGAATAGCTAGAAGTAAAAGGAAAGAGCCCTAGGACCAAGGTAGTAAAACTGTACATGTAGTCATGCAGGAAGAAGGGAGAAAAATATAGAAGGAAACATACCAGGAGCATGTATTGTAGGCTATTCCCATAAGTGTATCTTAGTCCGTAGCATAGTTGTTTGTGTCTCCCATCTGTTAATAACACCCTTGGAGACATACTAAAATTAGTTGGAGTTGATCCCACAAAAGAACGAGGATTTTATGATAACCTAAATTGGGTGTTGGAAAAACACTGCAAAGGGACCATAGGGGAATTGCAAAAGAATTTAGAGCAAGGAAATTTGCCACAAAAACCATCACATGAAGTGGAAGTGATGACAAGCAAGAATGTGATGGACCAGGTAGTAAACTTGGAAGGATCAGGTGAATCCAAAGAATTCATGCAAAAGGAGAAGGATAAGCAGGCCGTAGGGGATGAAACTTTTTCCACAGAGAAAACAAGGATAGAAGAAGGGCCAATCCTCCATGAAAAAGTCAACAAGAAAGAATGGTTGAGAATGCTAAAATACGGGCCGCAGCGGAAAATAAAGGAAGTGAAGAAGCATCACACCAAGAAGTGATAATAATATCACAACAAGAAGAAACCATGACCCTGCATCCAAAAGGAGAACAACCACTGCAAAAGGAAAACCCCACCAGAGAAGGTGAAGATCGAACACAAAGGTTAAATGAATCAGTAAATGTGATAAATAGCGATATGGACCAAAGAAGTGAAAAGGAGAAAAATAAAGGGGAGTTACCTCGAGTTGAAGAAGAGAAAAATTATGATAGAGGAGAAAAGGAAAATCTGATCCAGAAGAGGAAGCAGAAATAAGTCAAAAATAAGGGAAAGAAAAGCCATGGAAAGGGTGGCATACATAGTGAATGATGAAATCGGGAATATGCCCAAATGGCTAAAATAATAGAAGGAGCCCATCAGACTGATAGAAGTAATCCCACTAGATTTCAACAGCTTATTGACTAATGCACCCTACACCAAGAAAAGGAAAATGGTTAAGGTACAATATACCATCTATATGAACCCAAGAGGAGAACGAGAATTACACATTGCAGAACCTATAACCAGGGAAGGCAAGGAAGAACTAAATGATCACAAATATAGGATAACTATAGTTTAGTTTGGAAGACCCTCTAGATAAAAGAGATAAGAGTCAAAAAAGAAGGAGTTTCCATCATGGAAGAAAGAATATAGAGAGGAGAGAAAACTGAAAGAGTAGAAAATGCAAATAAATCAGCCGGTAAAATTCATAAAAGGGATCCCCAAAAAGGAAGAAACTCCGCAAAATATCCTAGCTCATCTAGTATTGGTATCCCAAGAGGATGCAGAGGCAGTAGATGTATTCAGATGCAAGGCAGAGATGGTAGATAATTAGGTTGAACATGTGCTAGCTCATGCTAAGTCTTCGCTAAAGGTGGCAATGACTAGGTATACTACTTGGGAAAAGCTAATCAAAAGGATGCATAGCGTCTAGAAAAGACATGAAGAAATGTTGGAACATGTTAAGGTAGAGACATCATACTTCCAAGCTATGGAAGGAATGATAGTGGAAGGAATTGTAGAGCGGAAAATATTGACCAAGGGACAATTGCCCCAAATAAAGATCAAAACAATTGTCAACACTTGGCGAATAAATAGGTTGCAGGAAGGAATAGAAAAGTTGCAAAAGGCAAAAAGCATAGCGACAAATACCCAGTATCAAAATTGTAAGCTCATAGAAGTACTAATGGAAGGATTAGTAGAAGAAGTGATAGAAATGGGAAAGGATAGGGCATTGGAGGAGTTCAAGGAAACATGGTACAGAAGAATATTAAAATTAGGCAAACATGCAGATCCACAGGTCTTGGGAGATACCAGGCAAATCCAAAGCTGGGAAAGATAGTACAATGACAATGTAATTAAAGAGGATCAGAACATTGAAACTTTGTGAGTGAAATGTCAAGTACAAGAACATAATTTATCTACCATAAAAAAGTTTAAAAGAAAGGAGATGTCTCAAATCCTAACAAGTTTGTAGCAACATTGGATGCAATTGTAGGAGGATCCAGAGGGAAAAGAGAATTCAAACGTTGACCAAGAACAAGAGTGATGCTGAGTTGCCAACATTTTATCTTTTTTTTAATTGCACTATAATAATATAAATATATTTCATTTGAGTTTAGTTTGAGATTTGTAGAGTTTTGAGGCTCTGACATATCTAAGCCTCTCTTCTTGTTTCTCTTATGAAGTAATTGTTTTGGTATTGTCTGCTCTTTGCAAACAATGGTTGTGATAAAGTAGTGGATACTTATAGTTGACTATGTGTGGTTGTAATGCATTATTTTGAATAAAGTAACATATGACTTTGAGTGGATTTCCGGTGTGTTATATCACATCCTTTAATTAATTTGTTGTTTCATCTGTGGATCTCACAATTTTACAAATAATTGAGAGAATATTTCTAGTTACCTATAGAATTGTTCTTTATCTTTACTAATTGTTTCAGAGAGGCATTTACAAAAATATTATCAATAAGAATCACAATTTATTTATGTACTTATAATTATTGTTTAGTATTTTATTTCAAATATCTAGAGAAGTTAGATGCAACAGAGATATACTTCTGAAATTATGCCAAAGCTAGGTTGTCTTTAGAAGAAATAATTGGAATCCCCTCGTATAAAAATAGTTGATGTATGCTACTGAGCAAACCACATGGTCTTAAAAAAAGACATCTTGATCCTTGTGGTTTAGGTTTCCTATACCTTTCAAGAAAATAAACTTATGGTTGAGAGAAAAAAGTTTTTAAATGTTGAGGGAATCAAAACTCACATCAACAGAATCTAGTGCTAGAAGGAGGGCTTGAGTGTTAAAGTTATAAGTAACCTTAGTAGTTTAAGATGGAGTAAAAAAGAGTCACTAGGTCTAGGTCTTGTGATCTTGGTGTTTAGTTATGGGAATTACTGAATAGAAGGAATAGAAGGCCTAGGGCTAATTCAACAGGATCAAATTTAGGAAACAATAACATAGTGAAATTGCAGAATCCATTGCAAACTCCCCCTCCCCCTCCTTCGATGGCATTTTTTAATGCAAATTCACCTATTAGGTTCAATGTTTACCATGATTTACCAAAAAGCCCTGATAAAATATGTCCAAAGTTTCATATTCACGGTGATGCAGAAGTGCATCTTAAGGTTTTCAAGGATATGTGTGAGAGAGCCCAAATTCAACATGAAGATGTAGTGTGTAGGTTTTTTTCGTACACTCTGAGTGAAGATGCTCACATTTGGTATGTTAATTTACCAATTGGTTCAATAACAATGTGGGATTTATTAGAAGAAGCATTCTTGTCTAGATTCATACCACCTATAGATCCCACTATATTATATCATCAGTTCACCTTAATTCGATGAGAACCAAATGAGTGAATTAGCAGTTTCAATGATAGATTCCACAGAGCTTATTTGAAGCTTGAGGCTCCATATACTTGTTGCCTATATATTATGTAGCTATGGATCCCTCAACATCGATGTTTGTAATGAGGAAAGTCTAAGTGATTGCAACCTTGTCAACAACGTATGCTGAATCCATAAATGTAAATAAGGAAATGAGACAGGTTGGATATGGTCTAGCCACAGGGCATGGTTATAATAATATGATATTTCTAGTAGGAAATACTATAGTAAAACCCATGCATGGAGTGAGACTCTCAGGGTTCCCTCAAGGCATGCTTTCAAACCAAACAAGTCCAGATAGTAATAAGGCAATAGTAGTACATCATGGATGAACTATCATGGAAGTCACCCCTAATAATGGAGGTTCCTTTTTCTCACAGACTCCGGAAGTGAATAATCAGGAAGATCACAACAATAAGCAAGAAATTAAGGAAATCTCTAACATGTTAAGGAAATTGACTATTGGGGTGTCATATCTAAGGAGTCACAATTATAGTAACAAAAACTATGATCAAGGAAATTCAATCCACAACAAAGGTATAACTAGAATAGACCTCTGATAATGTGGAAATCTTGACCTAACAATAGAGGGATAGCTTTTGGTGCAGAGCACTTTCTACTACACCTCTATTTCAAGAACATGGTGGTGTCTACTCATTCATTTGTGATGTAATAATGGCTTGGATCAATGATCACCCTTGATGTAATTGAATGCCTATTTGTATGGTCAATTGTCTTAGGTGAGCATATAAACCTAGAGGTCTATTAGGCCACGAAGGCTTGGAATTTGGATTTTCAATGTTGGTGTGTCTAAGATGTTGTCTTAGGTGTTTGGAGTCTAATGGAATTTGGATTTGCAATGTTCGTGCGTCTAGGATGTTGTCTTAGGTTTTTGGAGTGTAAGAATGATAAATAATGACCTTGGATGTGTTTCCATAAGGTCTAAGTGGTTAATAACAAATGTTGTCCTAAGTTGCAAAATGTTGCATTTGTTGTCAAGCAACTTTTCAAAGTTGCTAGTAGGATGCCAAATACTTATCTAATGGTCCTAACTTTTCAAAAGCTGGTTATGGACATTGGAAAAGGTTTATATATACTTGGACAACTATGGGAAAGGGAGAGTTGATAGTTTTGTAAAGTTTGGTGGAGAAAGTGAACAAAACAAGTTTGGTTTTGCCATAACAGTGACATTTTTCCGTACTGTCCATACAGGATGTGAGATCTACTAATGAATTTTTGATTTGATTAGAAAGAGCCCTGAAATACCCTTCCAATTCTTTTGGTTTGACCTCTTGAAGTGAATTTTAGAGGAAGATATAAGCATTTTACCCTCTGCAGGTCTGAAACCCTCCATTTTCAAGGGTTACAATGCAAATGGGACCCTAACTTGCAATCTACCCATTTGGATCTGATGGCAATTGGTAGAATGAAGTTTAGGGGCATGTATTTTGAGATTATAGAGGGGTGAGGTTAGAGGAGTTGGTTGGTAACCTTACCACCAAGCCCCAGTCTAAACTATTTGAGGGTTTAGATTAGAATAGATGAGTTTCATTGAGCATACTATGAGTAATGATGACATGATGAGTTGAATTGATGGAATTGGAGTATTTGGACATAGAAGAAACCTCCTAAAGAGTTGTAACCTTCCTCTGATCCCATTCTCATTAACCTCCTTTGTAAAACTGGTCTAACTTGATCAATTAGGCCTATGGCCCAAGTAGGTATTGAAGAGTGCAGGAATAGGGTGGAATTCCAATATTTTTGAATTTGATAGTAATCCAAAAAGGGTATCCGAAACCTAAATTTTTTTAGGGTGTTGATTGGTATTATTTGTTGAAAATCCAAAAAGACAGTGAAATAGGGCTATTAACTGGTAGGCCTATTTAAGCCTCAAAAGTCAATACTTTCTTTGTGCTCCAAAATAGCATTGTGGGAGATCTTGATAGGTCTTAGGAAGTGTGTAGAAGTGTTGTGCCATCTGTTGTTTGGGGTAAGAGTCCGATTTCATATTTGAGGTGTGATTGTAGCCTTGAGAGAGACTCAAGCGGTAGAAGACCAAGGTGCGTAGGTGGGTTTATCACCCTACTACTGCCAACCTCTACATCAAGTGGTATCAGAGCATCAAAAAAGCCTTGGGGAAGAATAAGAAATGGAATATGCAAAAGAGAATAGTGAGGAGATTCCCACTAGACCCATGACAAACATGGAGTTGGCCAAGATAGTGAGGGAGCAGGCAACCAGGAATAAAAAGATGGAGGAAGAGATAAAAAGGTTGAAGAAAGACTAGGAAGGAAAGGGAGTTGCATCACCATCTAATGGAGAAGGAGAAGAGGAAGAAGAGAGACTATTGATGCGAACAGATCAAAGGAAATTTTTTGAAGCCCTTAATAGGGTAGGAAGAAGAGACAATAGAGCAAAACTATCCACATTCTCTGGAAAGATGAACCCAAAAGAGTGTATGGATTGGATAGAAGCAATGATCAATTATTTTGAATGTGAAGAGGTACTTGAAAACCAAAGGGTGAAGGCGGATAAATCCAAAATGAAAGGCCCAGCTCTTAGTTGGTGGAACTTTCTACAAAATGAAAGAGATGAAGAAGGAAAGAGACCTATAACCTCATGGAAGAAGATGGAGATAGAGATCAAAATGCAGTTTGTACCTGAGAACTATGAGACAATCTTACACAAGAGATTACAAAATCTAAGGAAAAGGGATTTGGATGTCAGTACTTACACTAAGGAGTTCCATAGGATGACCCTCAAAGAAAAGATTCCAGAAAGTGAGACACAAAAGATAGCAAGGTACATGAATGGTCTTAAGTTTAGTATTCAAGATGAACTAAGTTTGATCAACCCTAAATCAATGCACAAGTCTTTTTAGATGGCACTTAGGAATGTGGAGAAGAAAAAAAGAAGAGGAGAACACAATAATAGAGGAATGGGTACAAGTTTCAAAGGCAAAGGTAGATTCAATGGAAGAGGATCATCTCCTAAACCCCAAGGAGAGTCCAGCCATCAGGAACAAGAGGGAGAATCAAGGAACAAAGGTATCTTTAGAGGAAGGAGGGGAAATGGTAGAGGAAGATTTGTTGGAAGAGGACCTAGTGTCTTCATCGGTAGGTGCTTTCCATGCAACCAAGTTGGACATCAGTCATTCAAATGTCTTGAGAAGCTAAGAAATGGTAGCCAAGGAGGTGATAGGAGAGCACATTTAATACAAGAAGAAGATAGTCAAATCATGATGTCCTACCACACATCAACTTCAAAGTCTGTAGATCCAGAGCAAGGATAACTCTTGATGATCAATAGGACCCTCTTGAAAGTGCCAACCACCAAAGAACCACCTCAGAGGAAATCTCTTTTCAGAACCTCTTGCAAGGTAAAAGGAAAGGTATGCAAAGTCATTATGGAATCAAGGTCCATAAATAACATAGCTTCTATTGAAATGGTTACTAAGCTTAACTTGCAAAGAATACCTCATCCCCACCCTTATAAAGTGTCATCATTGAACAAAGGTCAACAAGCCTTGATTAGTGAAAAAGTTTGGATAGAATTTTCAATAGGTGAATACAAAGATAGAGTGTTGTGTGATTTAGTAGAAATGGATGCTTGTCATCTGCTACTAGGCAAGCCTTGGTAATATGATGTAGATGCTAGGCATGAAGGAAGGAAGAATGTTTACACCATCATGAAGAATGGGGTGAACTTCACTATGAAACCTCTTTCGGATGATAGTAAGGATAAGCACATTGTGACCAGTGTCATGCTAGTGGATGAGAGGGAGTTCATGAAGGGTTTGAAGGAGAAGGATACTCTTTGCATTTCAATAGTTGTCAAGCCTAAGATTGAACCTAAGAAGTAGCCTAAGAGCCAAGAGACAGAAAGTTGAGTAGGTCCTAGACTAGTATAAGGGGATAGTTGCAGATAGTAACACAAATTCCTTACCCCCTCAAAGGGAAATCGGTCATTGTATTGACCTCATACCAGGTGCTACACTACCCAATAAGACAACATACAACCTTACCCCTAAATAAAATGTAGAAGTTGCAAGATAGATCCAAGAGTTGCTTGAGAAAGGGTTCATTAGGAAGAGTATAAGTCCCTGTGTAGTCCCTGCAGTACTAACACCCAAGAAATAATTAACATGGAGGTTGTGTACTGACTCTAGGGCCATCAATAAGATAAAAATTAGATATAGATTCCCAATGACAAGAATGGAGGACTTGATGGATTGTCTAGGAGGGGCCAAGTACTATTCCAAAATGGATTTGAAAAGTGGTTATCATCAAATAAGGATCAGAGATGGAGACCAATATTGTAAAGGAAAAACATTGTTGGGGTTTGTCAAGACACTTTGGACTTGATAAGATACTGGAATTGGTTAGGAGATTCTACTTTTGGCCTAGGATGCAATCAGATGTGAGAGTGTATGTGATAGAGTGTGTGGTATGTAAAAGGGCAAAGGGGACAAGTTCCAATGTAGGTCTATATACTCCATTACCAATCCCTACCAAACCTTGGGATTTAGTTAGCATAGACTTTGTCATAGGTCTTCCTAGGACTAAATCAGGATATGACAGTATATATGTTGTTGTGGACAAGTTTTCCAAAATGACACACTTTTTGCCATGCAAAGTTACACATGATGCTTCCAATATTGTAGGTTCATTCTTCAAGGAGGTTGTTAGACTTCATGGGTTACCCCCTTAAGCATTATATCAGACCGGGATCCTAAGTTTGTAGGAAATTTTTGGAGGACTTTGTGGTGTAGGTTGGGGACAAAGTTGTCCTTCTCTTCTTCTTATCACACTCAATCTGATGGATAGATAGAGGTGATTAACAAATCCCTTGGTAATTTGTTGAGATTTTTTACCAAGGACCATGGGACCACTTGGGATACTATTCTTCCACAAGAAGAGTTATCATATAATGACTCTATGAATAGAAGTACATGACTCAATCCTTTTCAAATTATATATGGGACCCATCCTAGAGGTGTTCTTGAACTCTGAGAAGTGCAGAATATTGAAAGGAGTGCTCAAGCAGATGATTTTGCTGAAGTGATGAGGGACATACATCAACAAGTCTGGGATAGATTGATACAAACCACTAAAAAGTGTAAGCAAGTAGCAGATGTCACAAGAAGAGATGTTTAGTTCAAGGTGGGAGACATGGTGATGATTCATCTCAAAAAAGAAAGACTCCCTAAGGAGAAGTACACCAAGCTACTCATGAAAAAGATAGGTTCTTTCAAGGTCCTCAAGAGATGTGGTACAAATTCATACAAGATAGATCTACCCCTCGATGTTGGTCTATCTCCTATATTCAATGTATTTGATATATATGTATATAAAGTTTTTGTGGATGATGTTTGTGTTGCAAGTCCATCTAATGCTTCTAGTCCAACTATGTTGGAAGGACTTCCTCCCCCTCTCAAACTTGAGATTGAAAGCATTTTGGATCAAAGGGTTAGCAAGCAAACAAGGAGGAAGACTTACTTGGAGTATCTAGTCAAATGGAAGAATCAACCTTTAGAGGATGCTACATGGATGACTTTTGAGACCATTGAGAAGACCGAAACTCGATTTGCAGACATCCCAATTCAAGGGACTTGAGTTTTTTTGGGCCTGAGAGTATGGTGCAGAGCACCTTCTACTACACCTCTATTCCAAGCACATGGTGGTGTCTACATGTTCATTTGTGATGTAATAATGGGTTGGATCAATGATCACACTTGATATAATTGAATGCCTATTTGTATGGTCAATAATCTCTTAGGTGAGCATATAAACCTAGAGGTCTATTAGGCCATGAAGGCTTGGAATTTGGATTTTCAATTTTGGTGTGTCTAGGATGTTGTCTTAGTTGTTTGGACTCTAAAAATGACAAATAATTACCTTGGATGTGTTTCCATAAGGTCTAAGTGGTTAATAACCAATGTTGTCCTAAGTTGAAAAATGTTGCATTTGTTGTCAAGCAACTTTTCAAAGCTGTCGGTAGGATGCCAACTACTTCTCCAATGGTCCTAACTATTCAAAAGTTGGTTATGGATATTGGAAAAGGTTTATAAATTCTTGTAAAATTGTCAGAAAGGGAGAGTTGATAGTTTTGTAAATTTTGGTGGAGAAAGTGAATAGAACAAGTCTGATTTTGCCATAACAATGACATTTTTCCATAGTGTTCGTACAGGATGTGAGATCTACTAATAAATTTTTGATTTGATTAGAAAGAGCCCTAAAATAACTGTAGATGTCTAAAACTGGTCAACACTTGCGGAGTCATATTTTAACATTGGTGCATTGCCTTATTTTAGGTTTTTGCGTCGCATTAACATTTCTTCTATGTTGCATACTTGGTCTTTATCATTTGCGAGCATCGAGTCCTTCTTCTGCATTCTTCATTTGTCTCGCTTTCAAATTTGGTCTTGTCGATAACAATCTTTAGTCATGATTTTGATCGATCTTATCTTGTCGCATCAATGTGCATGTTAATTTGTCATCATTTTGGACATCGTCAATCCTAATTAGGGTTTTGTCCTCTTTTTAATCTTGTCATCTTGCGATCGATTTGTCATCGATCCTTGTCCTCTTTTCAATCTTGTCATCTTGTGATCGATTCATCATCGATCCTTGTCCTTTGATCAAATTGTCACCAATCTTGTCATATTGCAATCGATTTGTCATCGATTATTATCATTTTCAAACTTGTCATTTTGCGATCGATTTGTCATCGATCATTGTCATTTTCAATCTTGTCATTTTGCAATCGATTTGACATCGATCGTCGTCCTTCTCAATCATGTCAATTTGGATCAATTTGTCATTGTTCCTTGTCAATTGGTGCATTTATTAATCAAATCACTTATCAGTATTGGTCCTTTGTCAGTTAGAATCAAGGTCAAATCAAATTGATATCAATTATCTTTTGTCAAGACCTAATTGTCGTCCTTGCATTTTCTAGGGTTTTATGATTTATTCATTTAATCTTGTTTGTCATTTTCCCTCTAGGTTAAATAATTTATTTATTTATCCTAAGTCTTCTTGTCACAATTAAATGTTTATTTAATTGGCTAACTAATTCCTCCCATTTTGTGAATTAATTAATGAATGAAAAGTTATTAATTAATTTACCTAATTTTCCAATTTACTAATTTCTCCTAATTCCTAATTTTCTAATTTTCATCAATTTTCAATTTTCTCCTATATTTCCCCTAATTTCATGGGAATGACATAGCAATTTGTCATAATTTGTCATAATTGACAATCAATCAATTTTGACATAGCAATTTGTCATAATTATCAATCAATCAATTTTGACATAGCAATTTGTCATAATTATCAATCAATCAATCTTGCATAGATAGTGTCAATTTGTCATACTTTGTCATAATTGTCATTCTTGATTTGAAATTTCCTTTCAAATCTCTTCATGCTAATCTTGTCTTTTCTCCAATTTGTCTATAAATTGGATGAATTTCTTCAATCAAGGCCCCTGGTTAAATCAATCACGCTTCTAGTACACTTATGTTGTCGTCTTGTCTTGTCAATCTTGCTTTCATATTATACTTATGCACTTGAAGGTGAGATCCAAAAAACAAAGCAATTTGAAGGAGAAAGAAGGACAATAAAGAATCATGGAGGAGACATCTGCATTTGTGATAGTTTGCATTTGAATTAAATGTTTTATTTCCATATCTCTATTGAATGTTTGTAGGTTTTGTTATCATTGCAATCTAGTTTTGTGATTGAGCTAGTTTAATGTTTATATTTGCTATTGCTTTGATCATTTCAACATTTCCTACCTACATTAATTGGTGAACCCAACATGAACTAACCCCCTAACGATGCTTTTGAGTTGATTTGCAGGTGAAAAACCCAAGAAACAGGGTCATTCAGGGCTTTCTGGGAACTTCTGCGCCTGTGTAGGAGAGTTTTGTGCCTATGTCAGGGGATCTGCGCCTGTGTTACTACATTTTGTGCCTATTTCAAATGGATCTGCACCTATGTCAGTGCATTCTGCACCTATGTTACTGCATTTTACGCCTATGTAAGACATTCTGTGCCTATGCAAGGCCAAAAATAGAGGTAAAAAGCAGTGTTTTTTACTTGCAAATTACTTTGTTTTGCATTCTGTTTCTGCATTTTGGTTTTTCTTTGGTACTGATTCTTTGTGCAACACCTTGGCATTACACATGGAAAAGACAAAAAATGAAACTACTAACAAAGTTTATGTAGGTTCGCTAGTCAAAGACCAAACAAATCAAACTTTTAACTTGGTGATTTTGCAGGTTGCCTTGTATTTCAACCGAACTTTTATGTTTGTGGTTTATAATTAGGCACCTAGTATGATTTCTAAGTAGGATGGAATGAATGTGTGTTTTCTTTGATTGTCGAGTTTGACATTGGAGTAGGAGAGTATGCTCTCATCCTTCTTAGGGTGATTAGAAGTCCAGAACTTCGATACCACTCTCATGTCGTGGATTGTTTGTTACCTTTAGAGGGCCTGCCTTCCCGACCATTTGCTTTCTTTTGCAAGCAAGTGACAATCATGAGAAGGGAATGACCCAAAGTGAGCACAGCCAGAGTACCTTGGCATTCTAACTCACTATAAATAAATACCTGATGGGCGAAAGCTTTGAAGGAAGGGTTACATGGGAATTGTAGTTACTTCGGAAGTGATGACCCTTGAACTCTTTCTCATATCAACATCTAAGTAGGGCCTCATAGTCTAAATCATGCTTGCATGACTACATTTTTTTGGTATCTTGGTGGGCTTAATGTCTCAATCACGCTTGCATGACACCAAGGAACGACGCTTAACAGAAATCCCTACTAAACACCTTGTATTTAGCAGCCAAAAATCCTTCTAGCTACTTGAGAAGGACAAGTTTGGATACTTGGAAGAGATACTAAGTTTTCCATGGGGAGATTTCCATGGGGACTGATGCTTGGCTACCCTGAGAAGTGAGTGCCATGGAGGGGAGCCTGTGGGGTCAAGCAACTATGTATTCTCCTTGAATCTCATAACGAGTCTACCTCTCAAGTACCTACTATCCTTACATAGCATAAGAAATGTGTGAATGAGCATGATTGTCTTGAGTCTAAGTTAAAATATCTTGTCTTCTTTGCTTGTCAAAATTTGAGTTGTGTCTCATTTCAAAAACAAGACAAATTGATTCAAAACAAGGTTAAACACAAGAGTATTTCACTCAACAAAGTTCAAAACACCTTCAAACATGGTTGTCAAACATTTTTCAAAATCTTGTCTCAACATTCATGTCACTTAGATTTAGGTTCATTCTAGGTTTTCATTTTGCAAATTCATTGTCAATTACCAAGGTTAAGTTTCACCTAGGTCATACTCCTTTGCATATCAATAAGGGTCATCCATTTGCATGTGTCCTCTTGCATTAGAGAAATACCATTTTATAATTCAACCTTAGATTTTGCCTTAGGTTGACATTGTCATACACTTGCATTTGCATCCTTGTCCTCATAACATTAGGTCACATTTGCATACCCTAGGTCTCTTCATCAAGCTTAGGTCATTATCATATCATATTAGGGTCATTTGCATAGTAATTGTCCTTTTTCATATAGTGTCAAAACTAGGTTTTGTCATACTTGAGTAATTGCAAATCTTTGATAAACCCTAAAGTTATTGTTAGGAAGTCTTGACCTTATCAAACTTTTGTCTTTTTTTCATCAATGTCATTTGGTCAAACCTAGCTTAGTATCCAAGCATATAGGGGAGACATTGTCATTTTGTCCTTTTGTCACTTGGTCCTTTTGTCCTTTGAGGTGTAGACATCATTTCAATTTCCTAAGGGTCTCATTTTTAGAATTGCATTCATGAGTTTGTCAAAATCTTGAAAAACAACAAAAACATTAAGTTGCATTGTCGTCCTTTAGGTTGCCTTTGTCAATCCCATTAGTTGCATTGCATAGTGACATGTTTGTTGAAATGAGGTCTCAACCTTCTTATGAAGTCATGTCATCACAATTGAGCAATCAATCATGTCAATCCAATCTCTACATGTCTCAGAACTTGGATCAAACTTATCATGATGATGTAAATGTCCAAATACAAAAACTAGAGGAGAAACTAGCTCAAGAAAATGAGATTTTGAAACAATGAGTGAAAAACATTGAGAAGAATAGATCACAAATGTCCAAAATGTTTCAAAAATTTCTAGGTCAAAATCCAAAGATTGAGCCAATTGATGTAAGATCTCTTCTTGAACGATTAGACATACCAGCTCTCCTCTCCCAAATAGAGATGATGAAACAATTTCAAGAAAAGAGACAACATCAATTTCAACATTATGTGCCTCCACAACAAGAACAAGAAGGTGTTTACTATCAATCAGATTTTCAACCAATACAACAAATGGTTCAACCAATAGTTCAACATATACAACCAATACAACCTGTAGACACCTAAAAATGGTCAACGCTTGCGAGGTCATACTTTAACATTTGCGCATTGCCTCATTTTAGGTTTTTATGTCGCATTAAAATTTCTCCTATGATTCGCACTTGGTCTTTATCATTTGCGAACATCGAGTCATTCTTCTACATTCTTCAATCATCTCGTCCTCAAATTTGGTCTTGTCGACAACATTATCCAATCATGATTTTGATCGAACTTATCTTGTTGCATCAATGTGCATGCTAATTTGTCATCATTTTGGACATCGTCAATCCTAATTAGGGTTTTGTCCTCCTGTCAATCTTGCGATCAATTTGTCATCAATCGTTTCTCTCTTATCAATCGTATCATCAATCTTATCATTTTGGACATCGTCAATCCTAATTAGGGTTTTGTCCTCTTTTCAATCTTATCATCTGGCGATCGGTTTATCAATCTTGCGATCGATTTGTCATCGATCATTGTCATGTTTGATTTTGTCATTTTGGCGATCGATTTGTCATCGATCGTGGTCATTTTCAATCTTGTCATCTTGCAATCTATTTTATCATCGATCCTCATCCTTTTGTCAATTTTGTCATTTTGTGATCATTTCGTTATCGATCATTGTCTGTCTCAATTATGTCAATTTGGAGCAATTTGTCATTGTTCCTCGTCAATTGGCGCATTTTCTTAATCAAATCATTTTGTCGCACTGGTCATTTATCAATTCAAAATCATGACATTAATTATCTTCAATCAAGACCTAATTGTCATTTTCGCATTTCTAATTCGTCTTCTAGGGTTTCATGATTTAATCATTTAACCTTGTGTGTGTCATTTCTTCCTTTAGGATTAATAAATTGTTTATTTATCCTAAGTCTTCTCATTGCAATTAAATGTTCATTTAATTGGCTAATTATTCCTCTTTGTGAATTAATTAATAAATGATAAATTATTAATTAATTTACCTAATTTCTAATTTTCATCAATTTCCTAATTTCTTATTTCCTCTTTTTCTAATTTTCTAATTTCTTAATTCTTAGTTTCAATTTCCTCCTATTTCTCTCCTAAATTTATGGAAATGACATAGAAATTTGTCATAGAATTTGTCATAAATTGTCATAAATTCTTGACATAGAAATTTGTCATAAATTGTCATAAATTCTTGACATAGAAATTTGTCATGAATTGTCATAAGCCTTGCATAGCAATTTGTCATAGATATGTCATAATTTTGCTATTCTTGATTTGAATTTCCATTCGAATCACTATCATGCTAATTTGTTCATTTCTCCAATTTCTCTATAAATTGGATGATTTTCTTCAATCAATCCCTAGCCCCGAATCCTTAATCAAACTACCGAACTTACGCTTCTAGTACTCTTAAGCTTTTCATCAATCTTGCTTTCAATTGTATGTGCACTTGTAGGTGAGATCCACAAATCCATTGAAGAGGAAAGAACAACAATGGAGCCACATGGAAGGAGCATTCAATTCTGCATTTGGTTTGCATAATCTTTCATTTTGAATGCTTTGTTTTCATATCTCTATTGAGTGTGCTTAGGATTAGGTTCATTTGCAATGAGTGCTCTCATGATTGAGTTATCATGTCTTGTGTTTTGATTGATCTAATTATCTTGTGATGATTCCTAATTTCTACGCTACATTAACTAGTGAACCCGATGTGAATACTAACCTTCTAACCCTTTTACTGTGTTTTGGAGTGCTTCTAAGTTGATTTGCAGGTCAAAAACCCAAAAACAGGGCCGTGCAGTGCATTCTAGACACTTCTGTGCTTGTGTGAAGCATTCTGTGCCTGTGTTGAGCATCTTGCACCTGTGTATGCAACATTCTGCGCTTGTGTCAGACATCTTGTGCCTGTGTCATGAGTTCTGCGCTTGTGTAAAGTCCAGAACAAAGGTGAAAAATGCAGTGTTTACTTGAAGTTTTTGATGTTTTTGCATTCTATTTTTTTGTGTTTTGGATTTTGGTACTAATTATTTGTGCAAAATCTTGGCATACGCATGGCAAAGACTAAAAATCAAACTACTAACATGTTTTGTGCAGATTCGATGGTCAAAGACAACAAATCAAACCTCTAACTTGGGTTTTGCAGGTTGCCTTGGAAAAATAACCAAATTGTGTGCTTGAGATTTTTAATTAGGCACTTAGTGATTTATAAATAGGTGGGAATGAACATTTGCTTGCTTTGATTGTTAAGTGTGACATTGGAGTAGGAGAGTATGCTCTCATCCTTCTTAGGGTGATCAGAAATCCAGATCTTCGATACCATGCTTGTGTTGTTGATTGAGTGTCTCCATTAGAGGGCCTGCCTTCCCGACCACTTTGCTTTTGCAAGCAAGTGATAATCGTGAGAAGGGAATGACCCAAAGTGAGTACAGCTAGAATTCCTTGGCATTCTAACTCACTATAAAAAAATACCCGATGAGCGAAAGCTTTGAAGGAAGTGTTACGTGGGAATTGCAGTTACTTGGGAAGTGATGACCCTTGAACTCTTTCTCATATCAACATCTAAGTAGGGCCTCTTGGTCTAAATCGCGCTTGCGTGACTACATTTGTTTGGTATCTTGATGGGCTTAATGTCTCAATCATGCTTGCATGACATCAAGGAGTAATGCTTAACAGAAATCCTTACTACATACTTTGTTTTTAGAGGCCAAAAACCCTTCTAGTTGCTTGAGAAGGACAAATTCGGATAGTTGGAAGAGATACTAAGTTCGCCATGGGGAGATTCTATGGGGACTGATGCTTGGCTGCCCTGAGAAGTGAGTTCCGTGGAGGGGAGCCCGTGGGGTCAAGCATCTATGTATTCTCCTTGAATCCCATAATGAGTCTACCTCTCAAGTACCTAATGTCCTTGCCTACCATAAGAAATGTGGGAATGAGCATGATTGTCTTGAATCTAAGTTGAAATATCTTGTATTCTTTGCTTGTCAAAAGTTGAATTGCATCTCATTTCAAAAACAAGGCAAATTGATCCAACATAAGTTTAAACACAAGAGACATTCATCCAACAAAAGTTCCACAAATTTCAAAACACATCTTCCAATATGATGATCAAACATTGTTCCGAATCTTGTCTTAACATTCATGTCACTTACATTTAGATTCATCCTAGGTTGCATTTTTCAAAGTCATTGTCAAGTATCAAGGTTAAGTTTCACCTAAGTCATACTCCTTTGCATATCAATAAGAGTCACCCATTTGCATATGTCCTCTTGCATTAGAGTCATACCATTGTCATACATTCATATTTGCATACCCTAAGTCTCTTCATTAAGCTTAAGTCATTATCATATCTTAGCAATTGTCCCTTTGCATATAAAACTAGGTCTTGTCATACTTGAGTAATCCAAATCTTTGATAAACCCTAAGTCATTGTTAGGAAGTCTAGACCTTATCAAGTCTTTTGTCCTTTTGTCATCAATATCATTTCGTCAAACCTAGCTTAGTATCCAAGCGTATAGGGGAGACATTGTCATTTTGTCCTTTTGTCACTTGGTCCTTTTGTCCTTTGAGGTCTAGACATCATTTCAATTTCCGAAGGGTTTCTTTTATATTTGCATTCATAAGTTTGTCAAAATCTTCAAAAACAACCAAAAACATAGATTGCATTTTCATCTATTTAGTTTGCATTTAGTTGCATATCATACATTATTCTTGAAAAAAAAAAAATTCCAAAAATATTGCATTTGCATAGTGACATGTCTATTGAAACAAGGTTCCAAGCACCAATGATGCAACAAAGTTTGACATATCAACCGACAATGCAATCACAATTCTATCCAATCCAACAACAAGGCAATATTGATCAAACTTTTTATGATGAAACAAGTCTCCAAATACAAAAACTAGAGGAGAAACTAGCTCAAGAAAATGAGATTTTGGAACAAAGAGTGAAAAACATTGTGAAGAATAGATCACAAATGTCCAAAGTGTTTCAAAAATTTCCAGGTCGAAATCCAAATATTGAGCCAATTGATGTAAGATCCCTTCTTGAACGATCAGACATACTAGCTCTTCTCTCCCAAATAGAGATGATGAAACAATTTCAAGAAAGGAGACAACATCAATTTCAACATTATGTGCCTCCACAACAAGAACAAGAAGGTGTTTACTATCAATCAGATTTTCAACCATCACAACCAATTGTTCAACATTTCCAATAGACACAACCAATGGTCCAACATATGCAACCAACACAACCAATGGTTCAATTTCAACAATATGTCCAACCAACTATACAATGTCAACAAATAGTTCAACCAATGGTGGAATATCAACAAGTTCAATCAACATATCAATGTCAACAACCCCAACCAAACATTCAAAAACAAAGGTTGCAGCCCACACCAAGCCAAATTTTGAACATGTCAAACCAATTTGATCAACATCTAGTTCAAAATCAAAACATGACATCAAATCAGAACCAACTTCTTGCCAAACAAGTTCAAATTCCAAATACAACTATGTCAAAACCTTGAAAGAAAGGTGGCTTTATTGCAATTCTCTTAAGGAAATTACCAAGTGAGTTTATTGAGGAAGATCAAGATAATACAACCATGTCTAGCAATGCTTCATCCCCTCACAAACAAATTGACTCTCCAGTGGTATCTATCCCTACACCTTTAGAAGTTTCACAAGAACCTTCCATATTGTCCTCATCAAACAATGTACCCAAGGATGCAATTACCCAAGAGCTATCCATAATTGATTGCCATGATAATCCAATTCATGATGCACATCCTTGTCATGTTTCAGAAATACAAGACCCAATGCCACCATGCACTTTATTGCCATTACCTGTTTTAGAGGACCCCATTCAAAGTCCCTCTTCCTCATGTTCAAGCATTGATTCCTTGTCAGAATCCATCACAAATGTTCAAAGTGCATCCCCTTCATGCCAAAGCATTGATACCTCACCAAAATCCCCCATGCATATCCAAAGTCCAACCCCATGTCAAGAGGATAATTTAGAGCATGAAGAAATGAGTCCTAAAGAAAATCAAGACCAAGATCCTGAAACCTTATCATCCCATCCAATTGTTGACCAAGATCCCATCCCAGACACTCATGATGATTCCCCTATTCTTGTCCATCCCATCCAATGTCCTATTGACACTCCATTCCCTGAGCAAGATCAAGATATCCTAGTTCATCCAATCCCAAACGATCTCCTTCCATTTCATGAAAAAAATGTCTTTTCAAATCCCATTGACATTCCACTTCCTAAACAAGATCAAGATATCCCTTCCATTCTTTCTGACTATCCCATTGAAATTCAAGAGCAAAGCACCTTTAAAGAGGATTCCAATGATCTTCCTCCTTGTCAAGATCAAATTATTCCTTTAAATCCTCCACAAGATCATTTTGTTCCTCCATCTCCTTGTCCTAATGCTTCATATACACTCCAAGAGCGCATTTCTTTTGATGATCCCATTATTTCTCCCATTCCATCTCTTGAAGAGCCTGTCATTGAACCATGTCCACTACACAATCCTAGTCCCCCTCATGATCCTGATCCCCTTCATGATTCTAACGTGTCAGTGCAAGATGTTCATGAACCCTCGACATGCATAATGGGTTCTTCCACTTTGGTGCAATCCGATCCACTTCAAGATCTCATTATTTCTCTCATATCATATCCACCTCATAATGGACTCGCCTCTTCTTCCCAAAGAAAAGAGTATCCTACAAGTCAAGATATTCATAACTGCCAAGGGGTAGACCTTCACAAGCAAGAATCCCTTCATATCCAAGAGTATACTAATGGTCATGGCTACAGAGCTCACACTCAAGGCGCTGGTATCCCTTCAAAGTCAAAATCCAAATGTCCACCTTCCCCATCGTCGCTTCCATCCATTCTAGGTCCCTATATCCCTCCATCTCCTATGCAACATCAGCAAAGGCACACATCCTTGAGTAAATTTCATCAATCCAAAAGAAGTCCATTTCATTCATATCCATCCATACATTCCTTTTCCCCTCCAAGCAATTTGGATGCCAAGTGTAAACATCATAAGTCTAGCAATCCACATGTATTCAAAGATCAACATGTCCAATATAATCGACATGTCAAAACAAAGAAAAATTTGATCTATAAAGAAAAGGAAAAATCCAAATAGCCACAAAGGCCCACTGAGCAAAATAAAGCAAAGTCAAAATATATATGGGTTCCTAAATCCCTTGTGCAAGCAATGCACTCCAAGGAACCACAAAAGCATGAAAAATCAAAAACCATGTGGATCCCTAAGAAGCTCCTTGAAGCACAAAAAGAAATATCAAAATTGGCATCCAAAATTGTTGTTCCTCCATCCAAACCTCTCAAATCTATTCCTCCATCACCTTCTTCATCCATTTTGGGCCCTTATGTCCCAAAATCCCAAGCTATTCCTCCATCAAAATCTCAATATCCAAAATACATCTTTCCTCCATCAGTCCATCACCCCTCAAGGTGTGTGCCAATGTCGATCTTGCCTACATTTTTGTCCACTGAAGCCCAATTCTTCCAATACCCTATCCATTATCCAATGCATATTTTCCATCCTTCGATCCCTTTGGTCCAATCATTTGCATAAATCCTCGCCTTAGTTCCATCTCATTTTCCATGTCCTTATCCTACCAACGTCTTTGAGCATACTTTTAAAGGTCATGGTCCATTTTTTTCAAGGCTACTATCCAAACAAAATGATGCTTGAGTCCTTCTTCCATCCCCTATCATGTGTCCATCTTCTTCTGAAAAAAGTCAAAATACAAAAAAAAAAAGAAAATTTGAAAAGACAAAGAAAAAAAAAATAAAGAAAAATAATTCGTTCACTAGTGGAAACCTAGCAAACAGGCGCCTTGGGCAAGTACCGTGATGAAAACCTGGCAAACAGGCGTCATGCATAATCTATGAACTTCTTGCATACCATACTTGGGGGTAGGTTTCCTCCTTCATATCTTATTGCCCTTCATTATCCTATCGAACCCCTATCATTACCCTTCATATCCTATTGTCCCTCATGTCCAATTTCCTCTTTCCACCTTTGATCTTGACAAGGCTGACAATCGTCATGAGCATCATGCATCTTATTTGCAGCTTTTAGTCCATCATAGCTTTTGGTCTTTATCCATTTGCTTATTATAACTTTTCATCCATATTCCCTAGCTTATTGCGACTTTCTGCCACCATCCCGTATCCTATCCCGACCTTCAGTCCATGTCCCTTATCCATTATTGGTCTTGCTTATCCTATCCATATCTTATCACTATCCAAACACTCTTTTTCATTCCTTGATCTTGATCTGACATAAGGACGCAAAATTTAAACATGGTTTCAAACACCTCTTGACATGTCCATCATGCCATGTTCCTGCTTTACATTGTCATATCCAGTCTTTTGTCCCATCACGCCATAGCCCTTGAAAATTGCATCCGTATTGTCTCCATGATAAAAAGCCTTTGCCTTCCCTCTATCCACCATCATTTCAGCAAGCCTATTTATTCACCTATCATATTCCTTTCCTTGCTAGACACTGGGGGCAAAATCTCTAAAAGATCTTCCAAAAAAATTTAAAATGTCTTGAAAAAAAATTTCATAAAAAAATTGAAAAATGTCATGAAAAAAGTCTTAAAAATTGAAAAATGTCCTTAAAAAATTCATCAAAAATCGAAAAATGTCCTGAAATAAAATTAAAAAATTGAAAAATGTCTTGAAATAAAACAAAAAAATTTAAAATGTCCTGAACAAAATTTCACAAAAATACTGAAAAATGTCCTGAAAAAATTCAAAAAAAAAAAAGGTCAAAAAAAGTCCTGAAAAAATGAACACAAAAAAATTGTAAAACTCCAAATTCAAAAAAACAAACATTTTGCAATAACATTATTCCTTTTGTGCATAAGACAAATCGCTGAGCATACATCCAACGACAATCAATCCAACGCTGTGCTTTAATGAAATCATGCTTTAACCAGATGAACTTTTTCAATCCAAATCAAACATTCAAACTGATCAAAATTGTCTTATCAATCAAATATCAACATCAAAATCATTTGTCCTTGTTCCTACTATCATGGGTCTTATACAGGGTGTGGTATACTCGAAACCAGACTGTGTCCTGTCTTAGACGGGGTACCACATTTCCTGAAACCAGACAGCATGATCATCCTATCAGCACTTTCAACTTTTGACAATGAAGATCAAGATGTTTGTTTGATTTGTTTGAATTTGCGCATCTTATCTTTTTCTTGATTTATCTTCGATCATGTTCCTATGTTGCTTGATGATGTCACTGAGTGATTTAGAGTGACCGGGATGGCTCATGGTCTCTTTCTTTTTTTGATTGTGATTGTCGTTTGTCTGTGATGTGTCTATGTTTTGCAAAAAGGGTTGCATTTCAGCTCTGGCCTTCCATGCCATGATGCTACGCGTCCATTTTGCTACATTAAAATAAAGGTTCTCACCTACAAAGTGCATTACTGAAAGCAAGTTTTTCTTCATCTCTAACTGTCCTCTATCTAATTTCTTCTTACTAACATTTCTTTTGTCAGTCTTGGCAGTCCATTCGGTCTAGTTCCCCTGCTTATCATTTGTGCATCCGATCTCCGATTGTCAATCCGTTTGATCCTATCATTTTCTATCATTCTTATCGATCAATTGGCCTCTTTTTTGCATGTTTCCGGCCAATTCCTTGAGGGGGCATGCATATGTCATTATTATTGTCTGGGGCATTTTCGTTATTGTTCTTTGAAACAACGCTCAGAATCGCATTGTCTCAAAGAGGGGCAAAATGTAGACACCTAAAAATGGTCAACGCTTGCGAGGTCATACTTTAACATTTGCGCATTGCCTCATTTTAGGTTTTTGCGTCGCATTAAAATTTCTCCTATGATTCGCACTTGGTCTTTATCATTTGCGAACATCGAGTCATTCTTCTACATTCTTCAATCATCTCGTCCTCAAATTTGGTCTTGTCGACAACATTATCCAATCATGATTTTGATCGAACTTATCTTGTTGCATCAATGTGCGTGCTAATTTGTCATCATTTTGGACATCGTCAATCCTAATTAGGGTTTTGTCCTCCTGTCAATCTTGCGATCGATTTGTCATCAATCGTTGCTCTCTTATCAATCGTATCATCAATCTTATCATTTTGGACATCGTCAATCCTAATTAGGGTTTTGTCCTCTTTTCAATCTTATCATCTGGCGATCGGTTTATCAATCTTGCTATCGATTTGTCATCGATCATTGTCATGTTTGATTTTGTCATTTTGGTGATCGATTTGTCATCGATCGTGGTCATTTTCAATCTTGTCGTCTTGCAATCTATTTTATCATTGATCCTCGTCCTTTTGTCAATTTTGTCATTTTGTGATCATTTCGTTATCGATCATTGTCTGTCTCAATTATGTCAATTTGGAGCAATTTGTCATTGTTCCTCGTCAATTGGCGCATTTTCTTAATCAAATCATTTTGTCGCACTGGTCATTTATCAATTCAAAATCATGACATTAATTATCTTCAATCAAGACCTAATTGTCATTTTCGCATTTCTAATTCGTCTTCTAGGGTTTCGTGATTTAATCATTTAACCTTGTGTGTGTCATTTCTTCCTTTAGGATTAATAAATTGTTTATTTATCCTAAGTCTTCTCATTGCAATTAAATGTTCATTTAATTGGCTAATTATTCCTCTTTGTGAATTAATTAATAAATGATAAATTATTAATTAATTTACCTAATTTCTAATTTTCATCAATTTCCTAATTTCTTATTTCCTCTTTTTCTAATTTTCTAATTTCTTAATTCTTAATTTCAATTTCCTCCTATTTCTCTCCTAAATTTATGGAAATGACATAGAAATTTGTCATAGAATTTGTCATAAATTGTCATAAATTCTTGACATAGAAATTTGTCATAAATTGTCATAAATTCTTGACATAGAAATTTGTCATGAATTGTCATAAGCCATGGATTTGTTGCATTCAAAAACATATTGACTCCCCAGTGGCATCTATCCCTACACCTTTAGAAGTTTCACAAGAACCTTCCATATTGTCCTCATCAAACAATACACCCAAGGATGCAATTATCCAAGGGCTATCCATAATTGATTGCCAAGATAATCCACTTCATGATGCACATCCTTGTCATGTTTTAGAAATACAAGACCCAATGCCACCATGCACTTTATTGCCAATACTTGTTTTAGAGGACCCCATTCAAAGTCCCTCTTCCTCATGTTCAAGCATTGATTCTTGCCAGAATCCATCACAAATGTTCAAAGTGCATTTCCTTCATGCAAAAACATTTATTCCTTGTTAGAATCCTCCATGCATATCCAAAGTCCAACCTCATGTCAAGAGGATAATTTAGAGCATGAAGAAACGTATCTTAAAAAATATCAAGATCAAGATCCCGAAACCTTATCATCCCATCCAATTATTGACCAGGACCCCATGTTCCTAGACACTCATGATGATTCCCCTATTCTTGTCCATCCTATCCAAAGCCCTATTGACACTCCATTCCCCGAGCAAGATCAAGATATCCCAGTCCATCCAATCCCAAATGATCCCCTTCCATTCAAAGAACACAATATCCTTTCAAATCCCATTGACATTCCAGATATCCTTTCCATCCTTTATGATGATCCCATTAAAATTCAAGAGAAAAGCACCTTTAAAGAGGATTCCAATGATCTTCCTCCTTTTCAAGATCAAATTATTCCTTTAGATCCTCCACAAGATCCACTTGTTCCTCCATCTCCACATCCTAGTCCACCATATACACTCCAAGATCACATTTCTTTTGATGATCCCATTATTTCTCCCATTCCATCTCTTGAAGAGCATGTCATTGAACCATGTCCACTACACAATCCTAGTCCCCCTCATGATCCTAATCCCCCTCATGATTCTAACGTGTTAGTGCAAGATGTTCATGAACCCTCGACATGCATAATGGGTTCTTCCACTTTGGTGCAATCCGATCCACTTCAAGATCTCATTATTTCTCTCATATCATATCCACCTCATAATGGACTCGCATCTTCTTCCCAAAGAAAAGAGTATCCTACAAGTCAAAATATTCATAAAGGTAAAGGAGTAGATCTCCATAAGCAAGAATTCCTTCATGTTAAAGAAAATATTAAGGGTCATGGCCTCAGTGAAATTCCTCAAGACGTTGGTATCCCTCCATCAAAATCAAAACATACACCTTCCCCATCATACTTTCCATCCATCTTAGGTCCTTATATCCCTTTGTCCTCTATGCAAGGTCAGCAAAGGCACACATCCTTGAGTAAATTTCATCAATCCAAAAGAATTCCATTTCATTCATATCCATCCATGCATTCCTTTCCCCCTTCAAGTGATTTGGATGCCAAGTATAAAAGTTGTAAGTCTAGCAATCCACATGTATTCAAGGATCAACATGTCCAATCTAATCAACATGTCAAAAAAAAGAAAAATTTGATCTATAAAGAAAAGGAAAAATCCAAAAGGTCACAAAGGCCCATTTCTAAAAAACAAAAGTCAAAATCTATATGGGTTCCTAAATCCCTTGTGCAAGCAATGCACTCCAAGGAACCACAAAAGCATGAAAAATCAAAAACCATGTGGATCCCTAAGTGGCTCCTTGAAGCACAAAAGCCTAGAGAAACATCCAACTTGGCATCCAAAGTTTCTATTCCTCCATCCAAACCTCTCAAATTTGTTCCTCCCTCACCTTCTTCATCCATTTTGGGCCCTTATGTCCCAAAATCCCAAGCTATTCCTCCATCCAAATCTCACAATCTGAGATCCATTTTTCCTCCATCAATCCATCACCCCTCAAGGTGTGTGCCAATGTCGATCTTGCCAAAATTTCCATCCACTCAAGTACAATTCTTCCAATACCCTATCCATTATCCAATGCATATTTTCCATCCTTCGTTCCCTTTGATCCAATCCTTTACATAAATCCTCGACTTAGTTTCATCTCTTTTTCCATGTCCTTATCCTACCAATGTCTTTGAGCATACTTTTAAAGGTCATGGTCCATTTTTTTCAAGGCTACTATCCTAAAAAAATAAAAAAAAAGACGCTTGAGTCCTTCTTCCATCCCCTATCATGTGTCCATCTTCTATTGAAAAAGTCAAAATACAAAAAAAAAAATCAAAAAAAGTGAACAATTGAAAAAAAAAGACAAAAGAAACAAAGTAAAGCAAAAATAATTCATCCACTGGTGAAAACCTAGCAAACAGGCGCCTTGGGCAAGTACCATGATGAAAACCTGGCAAACAGGCGTCATGCGTAATCTATGAACTTCTTGCATATCGTACTTGAGGATAGGTTTTATCCTATCATATCCTTTTGTCCTTCATTGTTCCATTATCCTATCGAACCCCTGTCATTACCCTTCATATCCTATTGTCCCTCATGTCTAGTTTCTCTTTCTACCTTTGATCTTGACAAGGCTGAGGATCATCATGAGCACCATGCATCTTGTTTGCAAATTTTAGTCTATCAGAGCTTTTGGTCTTTATCCATTTTCTTATTACAACCTTTCATCCACATTCCCTACTTTATTGCAACTTTCTGCCACTATACCGTATCCTATCCCAACCTTCAGTCCATGTCCCTTATCCATTCTTGGTCTTACTTATCCTATCCATATCTTATCACCATCCATACACTCTTTCTGTCCCTTGATCTTGATCTGACATAAGGACATGAAATGCAAAACATATTTTTCAAAAACCTCTTGATATGTCCCTCATGCCATGTCACTGCTTTACATTGTCATATCTAGTCTCTTGTCCCATCACATAATAGCCCTTGAAAATTGCATCCATATTGTCTCCATAATAAAAGGCCTTTGTCTTCCCTCTATCCACCATCATTTCAGCAAGCCTATTTAATCACCTGTCATATTCCTTTCCTTGCTGGACACTGGGGGCAAAATCATACAAAACCCCTAAAAATCAAATAATGTTTTGAAAAATCCAAAAAAATCAAATAAATGTCCTGAAATAATAAAAAAATTAAAAAAATGTCCTGAAAAAATTCAAAAAAATCGAAAAATGTCCTGAAATAAATCCCTAAAAAGTCAAATAAAGTCCTGAAAAAATGAACACAAAAAAAATTGTAAAAACTCGCAAAACAAAACATAAATATCCCCTTTGTGCATAGACAAATCGCTGAGCATACATCCAATGACATGCAATCACACATTGTGCTTTAATGGAATCATGCGTTAACAGATGAACTTTTGCAATCAAACCAGACATTCAAACTGATCACAATTGTCATATCAATCAATCAACATCAATATCATTTGTCCTTTTCACTACTATCATGGGTCTTATACATGGTGTGGTATGCTCGAAACCAAACTGTGTCTTGTCTTAGATGGGGTACCGCATGTCCTGAAACCAGGCATCATGATCGTCCTATCAACACTTTCAACTTTTGACAGTGAAGATCAAGAGGTTTGTTTGACTTGTTGGAATTAGAAAGTCTTATCATTTATTGATTTATCTTCGATCATGTTCCTATGTTTCTCGATGATGTCACTGAGTGATTTAGAGTGACCGAGATGGTTCATGGTCCCTTTTGTTTTTTGTTGTGTTTGCTGTTTGTGGAATGTTTGTCACAAACTGAGGCAACTATATCATTGGGTGTCTGTGATAAGTACGTTCACTTTGTGAATGCTGCACATACCTCGACCCTTGATGTATGCACCCTAGGATGCTTCACTCATTCCTTATGTGTGATGTGTCTGTATTTTGCAAAAAGGGTTGCGTTTCAGCTCTGGCCTTCAATGCCATGATGCTATGCATCCATTTTGCTACATTAAATAAAGGTTCTCACCTACAAAGTGCATTACTGAAAGCAAGTTTTTCTTCATCTCTAACTATCCTCTGTCTCATTTCTTCTTACTAACATTTCTTTTGTCAGTTCGAGTAGTTAGTTCGATCTAGTTCTCCGATCTCCAAAACACATATGCTGCATCCTGCATTCATTTGTTAGTACATTTGCATTATATCAAGTATCATATCATGTATTTTATCCATTTCATATTATAAATGCATCAAAAACACATTAAAAAATATATCCATACATGTTCCACAATGGTACATCAACAGTGCATAAGTCCTCCATACATGGAAAATAAACATATATCACAACACATTCCATCCCATCATATAGATGCATACCATATCATATATCAAAATAATATCAGAGTACAAAATTGGACTGTCTATCCTAAGTATGGCCCGCACGCTGACTACATAATGTCAAACTACATCTATCTCTGTCCTAAGGAGCATGTGCCTCTATCACTAGGTGCTCCCTCTATCCTCCTCATCCCTACCATGTCTCAAGGATGATGTCCCTCCTGCCCCAAGTCCTAGTTGTGGTGGTCTCATAGGTCCACTCACTCCCATGCTGCTCACAGACCTCCAAGAGCATGCCCTGCTCTCTGTCCTTGATCATGCCCGATATGATGCTGCTCTCTGCTCTAGTGGAACTGCACTCTCATATAGTGTCCTCCAATGGCATATCTCCTCTTTGGTCTCTACCAATATCTGTGCCATCTCACGTGCACTGGCATCCCTAATCGACCCAATATACTCAGTGACTCTCTACCCTTCTTGTTGTGCCTAGGCTATTGCTGTATCTTGAGCTGCTATAAGTCTAGCTATCTCTACTCTGAATTGATCCTGCTCTGTCCTCAAGATAGCATTTTGTCTCTCTAATGTCATAATGTGATCATGCTGACTCGCTATGGTGGCCCTGCACATCTCCATCTCCTCTATCCTAGCTGTCTCCGGCTCTATGGGTATATCCTGCAATGACTCTTGATTGGCTGAATCTGGCTCATAATCTTCATCCTCATCATCTCTGTCCTTGTCATCCCCCTCATCCTCATCACCAACCTCATCCTCCTCATCCTCATCTCCCTCCTCCTCTCCAGTGAGTGGGAAGTCCTCCTATCTCCTCAGTACTGGAATATCTGGATCTATCAATGGCACTAGCCGTTGTCGTGCAAACCATCGCTCATACTCCTCTGTCATCCTGACATCCACCACATCTGATCTCTAATCCCACTATCTCTATGATAGCTGTGTGAAGTCAGCATATTCTATGTGTGGCTAAATCATCCTTCCCCACTGACTTGTCTCTCTGTGAGATTAGGCAAAGTGTGCAGTCCCTCTAGGTACATCCTGCCTCTCTCCAAACTGTCGTCTGACTCTCTCCGGTAGGTACATCTCAATCACTCTCTAGCAATTCACTGGTCACCCAATCAGGTATCTCTCCTATCTACAATATGGTAGCTCCTCACTATCATCTGACCATCCAGAGCAATCAAGATATGGCCTCCATGTGAACTCTCTCAATCTATCTAGCTCATGTCGCCAATATAGTATGTATCCAAAAGGACCCTGTCTCAGTGCTCCCCCATAGCAATACACATATGGTCGATGTGGTAATACCTATCTCTCTGCAATCGGTCAACATATGGCTATGTTCTCAAATGCCCATACCTGTAACAGTGTGACTCTGCAGCTCAAAGTCTGAACCCCCTAATATGCTATCTGATGCAGCTGAAAATATAGCATAGCAAGCACACATGGTCCCCATGCGTACACTGTCCCCTCTATCACCATCCACTCTAGCACTCTTCCCCATCCAATAGGGAATCCATGTCCTCATCTATCCCCTGCTAGTAGGCATGCTATCACCACTGCTATCACTACATATCACCGATCGTACTCTGATGCCATGGTCTCCTAGCCGATCTCCCTCTCTATGATATCAAGATCATTTGCATCACACTCAAATAATCTACACAAAGCATCTCTCCCTATCACTAGGTCATACTCTATCATCTCCCCATGAATTAGAATGCGGAGGATACGCCATACATCCTCTAGTGTCACCGTTGCCTCTCTAGTTGCCAGATGGAAGGAGGAAGTCTCTGAATGCCATCGCTCTGCCAATGCGGTCAGTAGTCTTGTGTTTGCCCTAATCTCAAGCATGAATGTGATATAGTATATTCCAAGTCCTTCTCATGTATCTTTGTCCATGCTTATGAGTCTATGTCGTAACATGAAGCAGTCAGGTCAGTTCTCCCACGTGATCAATGGATACTGTCGACTCTGCATCACAATTGGGGCACATTTTGTTAGTTTTAGGGTTTGCTCCTATGGGCTGCATTTCCTTGTTTCATGTCCA
Source organism: Cryptomeria japonica (assembly GCF_030272615.1). Taxonomy (NCBI): domain Eukaryota; kingdom Viridiplantae; phylum Streptophyta; class Pinopsida; order Cupressales; family Cupressaceae; genus Cryptomeria; species Cryptomeria japonica. Next base: position 551,777,480 of record NC_081414.1, on the reverse strand, counting down.
AATCAGGGTGTTTCTGATCTATTTTGACCTATCCTACCCTTATCCCTCTTTTTAGATCATTCGCATGCTTTTTTTGACCAAAATTGAGTTCCCAGGGCACAACTGCGCCTGTGTGCTGTATCCTGTGCCTGTGTTGCATCAACTTGTGCCTGTGTACCCTACACAAGTGCAGGATACCCTACACAAGTGCAGGATGTGCTCACATAGGTGCAGAAGTCACTTTCTGCATTCTTTATGGGCCCCGCAAGCAAGTCAAATTCATGAGATTGACAATATGGGTTTTTGAGATAGATACTGTTACTCCCGCATCGTCCAGACATCTGTAGGTGCATACATGTTCCCCGAGGTGATCTGCCATTGGAATGTTTGCCATCTCTCTACAAGTGTCCTTTTCCAGAGCAACAAATCCTCGTCTTTGGCTAGTGCAAATGAGCACTTTTCACTCTCTTTGTCTCATTTATAGATCTTTGTCAGTGTATAGATGGACGTGCACCCTCTCCATCTTATGTTGGTCACGGTCTTTTGCACCTTCAATTGCTTCTCCTTCATGCATCTGGTCTCTGATTGTTAGTCTGTTTGCTCTTATCATGTTCTATCATTATTATCGGTCAATTGGCCTCTTTTCTGGATTTTTCTAGCCAATTCCTCTAGGGGGCATGCATATGTCATTGTCATTGTCTGGGGCATTTTCATTATTGTTCTTTGAAACAACGCTTAATATCGCATTATCTCAAAGAGGGGCAAAATGTAGACATCTAAAATTGGTCAACACTTGCGGAGTCATATTTTAACATTGGCGCATTGCCTTATTTTAGGTTTTTGCGTCGCATTAACATTTCTACTATGTTGCGTACTTGGTCTTTATAATTTGCGAGCATCGAGTCCTTCTTTTGCATTCTTCATTTGTCTCGCTTTTGAATTTGGTCTTGTCGATAACAATCTTAAATCATGATTTTGATCAATCTTATCCTATCACATCAATTTGCGTGTTAATTTGTCATCATTTTGGACATCGTCAATCCTAATTAGGGTTTTGCCATCTTTTCAGTCTTGTCATCTTGTGATCGATTCGTCATCGATCCTTGTCCTTTGATCAAATTGTCATCAATCTTGTCATCTTGCGATCGATTCGTCATCGATCCTTGTCCTTTGATCAAATTATCATCAATCTTGTCATCTTGCAATCGATTTATCATCAATTATTGTCATTTTCAAACTTGTCATTTTGCGATCGATTTGTCATCGATCGTTGTCATTTTCAATCTTGTCATTTTGCGATCAATTTGACATCGATCGTTGTTCTTCTCAATCATGTCAATTTGGATCAATTTGTCATTGTTCCTCATCAATTGGCACATTTATTAATCAAATCACTGATCAACATTGGTCCTTTGTCAGTCAAAATCATGATCAAATTGAATTGATATCAATTATCTTTTGTCAAGACCTAATTGTCATCCTTGCATTTTCTAGGGTTTTATGATTTATTCATTTAATCTTGTTTGTCATTTTCCCTCTAGGTTAAATAATTTATTTATTTATCCTAAGTCTTCTTGTCACAATTAAATGTTTATTTAATTGGCTAACTAATTCCTCCCTTTTTGTGAATTAATTAATGAATGAAAAGTTATTAATTAATTTACCTAATTTTCCAATTTACTAATTTCTCCTAATTCCTAATTTTCTAATTTTCATCAATTTTCTATTTTCCTAATTTCTAATTCATCTAATTTTCAATTTTCTCCTATATTTCCCCTAATTTCATGGGAATGACATAGCAATTTGTCATAATTTGTCATAATTGACAATCAATCAATTTTGACATAGCAATTTGTCATAATTATCAATCAATCAATCTTGCATAGAAAGTGTCAATTTGTCATAATTTGTCATAATTGTCATTCTTGATTTGAAATTTCCTTTCAAATCTCTTCATGCTAATCTTGTCTTTTCTCCAATTTGTCTATAAATTGGATGAATTTCTTCAATCAAGGCCCTTGGTTGAATCAATCATGCTTCTAGTACCCTTATGTTGTCGTCTTGTCTTGTCAATCTTGCTTTCATATTATACTTATTCACTTGAAGGTGAGATCCACAAAACAAAGAAATTTTAAGGAGAAAGAAGGACAATGGAGAATCATGGAGGAGACATCCGCATTTGTGATAGTTTGCGTTTGAATTGAATGTTTTATTTCCATATCTCTATTGAATGTTTGTAGGTTTTGTTATCATTGCAATCTAGTTTTGTGATTGAGCTAGTTTAATGTTTATATTTGCTTTTGCTTTGATGATTTCAACATTTCTTACCTATAATAACCTTCCAATGCTTTTGGTCTGACCTCTTGAAGTGAAATTTAGAGGAAGATATAAGCGTTTTACCCTCTGTAGGTCTGAAACCCTCCTTTTTCAACAGTTACAATGCAAATGTGACCCTAACTTGCAATCTACCCCTTGGGATCCAATGGAAATTAGTAGAATGCAAGTTAGGGGCATGTATTTTTAGATTCCAAAGGGGCGAGGTCAGAGGAGTTGGTTGGTAACCATACCTCCAAGCCCTAGTCTAAACTATTTGAGGGTTTAGATTAGAATATATGAGTTTCATTGATCATATTATGAGTTATGATGATATGATGAGTTGAATTGATGGAATTAGAGTATTTGGACATAGAAGAAACCTCCTAAAGAGTTGGAACCTTCTAGTGATCCCATTCTCATATACCTCCTTTGTAAAACCGATCTAACTTGATCAATTATGCCTATGACCCAAGTAGGTGTTGAAGAGTGTAGGAATGGGGTGGAATTCCAATCTTTTGGAATCTGATAGTAATCCCAAAAGGGTATCCGAAACCTAAATTTTTTTAGGGTGTTGTTTGGTATTATTTGGAGAAAATCCAAAAAGACAGTGAAATAGGGCTACTAATCGATAGGCCTGTTTAAGCCTCAAAAGTCAATACTTGCTTTGTGCTCCAAAATAGCATTGTGGGAGATCTTGATAGGTCTTAGGAAGTGTGTAGAAGTGTTGTGCCATCCCTTGTTTAGGGTAAGAGTCCAATTTCACATTTGAGGTGTGATTGTAGCCTTGAGAGAGACTCAAGGGGTAGAAGACCTAAGTGTGTAGGTGAGTTTATCACCCTAATGCTGCCAACGTCTAGATCAACTTCACCTTTAGATAAACCTCCAGCTAGGGAAACTAATCCCCTTGTAAGAATTAATTTTATAGAATGTGTCCTAGCTGATTGGTGCAGAATTCATAATATTGCAAGGCATGCAAAGAAAGATTGTCTATAGTTCAAGATAGAAACAAATATTTTTCAATCTAAAGTCATGAACTCACAACATTCAGAAGAATTTAGTGAGAAAAACTGTGTGGGAGATTACCCCAACTAACTATGACACTTCTCTACTTTTAGAAAGTCCTAGACAATCCATGAGAGTAATACAAGAGAATATAGTGGTAGAACATATTGGAAATATCGAGGAATCCATTGCTCTGGTAGTAAAATCATATATATTCCCTTTTCAATGGGAACATTCCTCCAAATCAAAAATTGAGGAAGTATATGCCACACAATAGTATCATAAAGGAAATACCTACAATTTGAGAAGCAAAACTTATAGCAAGTGAAAAGAGCCTTTGACAAATTTGGTACCACCGAACAATTAACAAACACCCCCTGATCCTCAAACAAGTAACTTATTGACAACTCCCAAAGAAGAAAAAGTTTACAAAACCCTAGGAGTGACCAAAATGGGTAAAGTTGAAACTAGAGTTAATAACACAAGTGCTGAGAAACCGATGAACTACTTAGCAGAAGAAATTAAGAAAGTGAAAGTAAACCTGTCCTTGATAGAATTATTGAGAATGCCTATCATTAAGAATGCCTTTCTCAAAGGGTTGGAAGAGCATGTAGGTAAAAATAGGGCGATCACAAAGAAAAGGAACCCAAGGTGAAAGAAAGGGAAGTTATGTCAGCTAATGAAGTGCATGTGGAAATATACAAAGACAAATCAAAAGTTTTTCTGTTTCTATTGACTCTATGAATGTTCGGTAAAAATTTGCATAACTGCCTAATCGATTCTGGGGTATCCACAAATGTCATGCCTCTAGCACTTTGTCAAGATATGGGTTTGACTCTAGTGAGATCAAATCATAAGGTAACACAACTAGATCATACAGAAGTAAATGTGATGAGAGAATTGACAAATATAGATATTCAATTGGCATTTGATCCTAAGGTTTCATAGATATTCAGGTGGTGGACATACTTGATAGATACAGGATTCTACTTAGCAGAGTATGATTGATAATGTTAAATGGATATTTACACATGGATTTTTCTCACATGTGGTTACCATGGAAGGGAGTCCCGAATTAGATTAGAATAGAGTCAGAACCCCAGGTAAAATTATGGTTACTAACTATAATTAGGAGAATGAGATATTACATCTTGAAATAGAGCCTGGAGTATATAAAATAAAACTACAGATGAATGAAATATGTGTTTTGGGAACAAAGACCATTATAAAAGGCTTACCTTACACAGATGTATTGATTCAATCAAGAATTGAATGTTCTAATGAAGAGAAGGATGTACCGAAAAATATTCACAGAAATGATTGCTCAGAAAGCTGACACATGCATACAACAAGATAAACCATTGGAATCAATAATATTAAATGATTGGTATAGGGTTCACAATGCTAAACACCTTAAAACTCAGTGTATAATATGTCTGACTGTTGTGGACAATGAGCGAACTACAAGTAAAGCAATACAAAAGGAAATTTGTCCAATAGAAAACAACGAGTCAAAAATCAATGGAGAAATCAAGGAATAAGAGAAGAGCAAAGTGTCACCAAATTGCAGAGAATTTCACAAAATGGGAAGATATAAAGTTGATTCCAGAATTGAAAAATCTCCCGCATTAAGAGAAAATAGGATCTAGACATTAAAATTTGATGGATCAAAGTCCAAGAAAGGTATAGGAATAGGAATAGAGTTGACTAACCCAAAAGGAAAGTTGTATCTAGCAGCTTACAGACTTCAGTTCTAAAGTACCAATAATGTTACTAAGTATGAATCATTTATACATGGCTTATTGTTAGCCATAAAGAAAGGAGTACAGATACTGAGAGTAATGGGAGACTCGGAATTAGTAGTTAGACAAATAAGGAAACAATATGTCTACTGATACAAGAAGCTTGCTAGTTACTGACACCGAGTATGAGATTTAATAAATTTTTTTGAAGAGTTTAACATCAAACATATCCCTAGAAAGTTTAACAGAAGAGAAAATGCTTTAGCAGTAGAAGCTAGTTTGTTGGAACCGCTTGAATCTTCCAGATTGAAGAAGTTTACAATAGAATTGGTACCAATTCCATCCATACCTGATAATGTGCAAAACTTACAAGTTTTCAGAGATGACCATCATATCAAAGAATTCATCACAAATTCTGGTATTTTTGAAGCACAAGTGATTGATGAAATTGATATACCAAGTGGTGAAGCGGAGGAATTGCCCAAGGTATTGAAAAGTAATAATATCCCTAAAGGCATAATAGAGTTGGAAAGATTGTTTGATGTAGATCAAGTGCTAAAGTAGAAGAGCTTTCCCAAAATAGAAGGGGACAAGTGTCAATAATATATTTTAGACATGACAAAGGGACAACAAAATGTTTTGATAGGAAAGATTTGTACCAAAAAGGAAAAGGATGAAATAATACAAGCATTGAATGAGTATATACAAGTCATCGCATGGACCTACGAAGATATGAGAATGTATGACACATCAATTATCACTCATACGATCCCTTTAAAGTTGGATGTAAAGCCATTTAGGTAGAAATAGAGACCAATGAATGCCTTGATAATGCCACTAATTCAAAAGGAAGTACCAAAATTGCTTTCGGAAAGAATCATATTTCCTGTTAGACATTCAACTTGGGTCACAAACCTAGTTCTAGTTCATAAGAAAAATGAAGATATAAGGTTCTGTGTAGATTTTAGAAATCTTAATAGAGCTTTAGAGAAAGATAACTATCCATTACCACTCTTAGATGAAGTACTGCAAATAGTTAATGGATCTTAGATGATGTCATTTCTAGATGGGTTCTCAGGATATTACCAAGTTATGGTTGACAAACATGATAGGATAAAAACCACATTTACCAAAAAGTGGGGAACTTTTGCTTATAGAAGAATTCCATTTGGATTGATCAATGCAAGAGAAACATTCTAGAGGGTGATGGATATCGAATTTAGAGAATTGATTGGTAAATGCATAATAATTTACATGGATGATCTAACTGTCTTTTATAAAGATAGGTCTACACATGTACAAGATTTATAGAAAGTATTAAAGAAATGTGAGAAATATGGAATATTTGTCAAGTCAAAAAAAATGTGTGTTTGGGGTAACAGAGGGAAAATTATTAGGGCATATAATCTCAAAAGCTGGAATCTCAATTCATCTAGATCAAGTAAGTGATTTCATGAAGTTACAACCCCTGAATAGTAAAAAGGAATTAAAATCATATTTCAGAAAGATCAATTTTGTCAACAAATTCATCATGGGTTTTACAGAGATAGTAAAACCTTTGAATGCTATGCTAAAAAAGGAGGCCAAGATATAATGGAAAAAGAAAGCATGAGAAGCTTTTGAAAATATGAAGAAATCAATAGCAAATGCTCCAGTGTTGTCTAGCCCTGACTACAACAGGCCATTTTATATATACTCATTTGCTTTGGAGCATACATGTGTAATGGTATTGACACAAAAAACTGAAATGAAAGAAGAAAATCCCATCTCATTCATGAGTTGTCCATTTAACGATGCGGAGCTAAGATACATAAATGTCAAAAAACATGCTTTCATGTTGGTAAAAGCGATTTGAAAATTTAGACATTACATTCTAAGAAGTAAAGTGATAGAAATAGTGCCTAATGCATCAATGAAAACCCTTCTAATGGAAAATGAGATAGGAGAAAGGTGAGCCAAATGGACCACCATTATACAAGAGTTTGATATAGAAATTGTCCTGATGAAGTTAGTCAAGGGACAAGCTCTGGTACAAGCAATTACAAAAATGGATCCGCAACTGATAAGTCAACAATTGTGCTAAACGACAAAAATTGAGATGAATGGTATGAAGATTTGATGCACTTCCTTATAATAGGATGATGCCTTGAACATTTGAATAGATCACAGTGTAGAGCGTAGAAAGTTAAGACACAAAATTATATGATAAAGAATGGAAGTTTGTTCCACAAAGATCATTCAAGAGTTTATTTAATATGCATAAGTAAAGTAGAATTAGAAAATATCATTTATGAATTCCATGATAAATTTGGTACAGGACATGGAGGGCATTTGGCTACAACTCACGTGGCACTTAGAGCTAGATATTATTGGCCCACTATCTTTAAAGATGTGTACCAGCACATACAATATTGTCATGATTGCCAAGTTTACACTGATAAAGGAAAATAATCAACACAACCATTACAATCTATAACAAAAGTGAGACCGTTTTCACAATGGGGAATGAATTTTATTGGAATGATAAACCCCCCATCATCAACAAGACATAGGTACATTCTAACCCTGATAGATTATTGTACCAAGTTGTCTGAAGCAACGTCATTTAAAAATTGCACCATGGATGTTGTCACTCAATTTCTAGAGGATAACATTATCACTCGTTTTAGAGTCTCGACTTTTCTGGTATGTGAAAATGGCCCTTCTTTCACATCTTTGAAATTTGTTGACTGGGCATTTGAATTAGGAATTATTTTAAAGTTTTGTTTGAATTATTATCCTCAAGGGAAAAGTTTAGTAGAATCCACTAATAAGAATCTGATAGATGTCAATAAAAAACTATTAAACAAAAGCCCAAGAGGGTGGCATGCCCTATCAAAGTATTCATTATGGGCTGATAGAACTAGAGTTAAAAGTAGTTTGGGAAATTCCCCATACCACCTTGTTTATGGTCTAGACCCAGTAGTACCCACAAATTTAAAGATACCCACACTAAAATTTATTCATGAATATTTGGGGTTTGAAAACAAAGAAGAAGCAAGGTTAACCCAACTACTAAACCTAGATGAGAAAAGAGATAGAGCCACTGAGTATATGAATAAACATCAAGCGACCATAAAAAGATGGATTGACAAACTAGTGAGAGTAAAAGCATTTTATTTAGCAGACCTAGTGTTATATCATGAAACATCATACGAAGGAAAAGGAGCTTTTGGAAAATTTGCACTAGTATGGTCAAGACCGTATCAAATAGTGAAGATTTTAGGAGACAATGCATTCAAATTATCAACATTAGATGGAGAACCCCTTGCATTGCCTCTCAATGAGTAGTGTTTAAAGCATTATTTTTAAATGCAAGGACATAGAATTAGAGTTGTAAATGGTGTAAATAGCATCATAGGTTAGAGCGTAGTCTCGTTAATAAAATTGGGGAGCGCACGAAGCAATTCAGTCAGTACATGTGTCATAATTGAGTAGAGTTAGTAGTAGGAGTAGTGTCAGCAGTAAGTGGAATCCGCAGAGAAGCAAAACAAAGAGAACAACCAATTCAAGACATAAGGCAATATTAAGATTTCCATTTATCAATGCAAAATATGTACAACTTGTTGGCATTGTGATGTCATTGATGTCAATTGGTATGGGGTGACTACCAGTAAGAGAGATGGATGTACAACACTGTCAAGGAGGAGTACAGGTTGAGATATCTTTGATATCACCTTGTGTTGCAGAACACTGGTAAGGTAAGAAAGATAACCTCGGTACACAAGTTAGTGCCTGACTTGTGGGGATGGAATAGTAAGGTGATTGGTACCTATACCGGTACAAGTATAGTGCATCACCGATATGGAAAGGATGTTAACTAGTAAGTGATGTGTTGACATGGAGAAGTTAGATCAACCAAGTGAATGATTGTTAGCCTGCAAAGGACATGACCAATGTACAAGCAGGAGGTCCAAGGTGCTAGTGTTGTTGTTTGTGATGAAGAGATAGAACATTACTTGAATCACATCAACAATGGAGGAGAAGAATGAATATATCACAAGAATGTTGTGAGGTTGTAGAACAACAATAATCCCACTGGATGAGGAATTTAGTCACCACATGAAAAGATGACTGACAGTGAATGTGCCCACACCGGATCACATGTGCCTATCTAAAAATTTGCTGCACAAACAGGGAAGTCACATGAGCACATTGCAGGATGTAGAAGATAAGGTGTTACTCCACTGGTAAGAGGAACTTATCTCCTATTATGCATTGTGCATCATAGTGTTGTGAGATAAGGAAGAGGAGGTGTTCTTCAAGTGCATGAAATCATGGATATGTACTAAACCGACTGTGAAGGCATGATTGAGATGCCATTATAGATCAAGAATGTTTACTAGTATGTAAGTAACCTGGTAATATGGAAAAGGTGTAGATGAAGAAGACTCCCCATCTAATGAAGATATACATAAGGCAGGTTAGCAAGAGTGCTGACGACTCCACCCAAAGAGAAGCAGAGTGCAAGGTTGATGGTAGATCAGGTTGAGGGTTTAACCGGTAGAGAAGAGAAACCAGTAGAGTGTTTGGTCAGTGATCCTATCTGTACCAACATGAAGAGCCAAGTTGGCAGTTGGTTGACATGGATGCCACATGGAGTCAAGGTGGCGGACCTGCATTTAGATGAAGAAGAAATATACACCGACGGGGTAGTTAAAGAGTTGGTCAACATTGATGGAAGATCCAACAAATCATAAGACATGTTGCAGAATCCTTGCAGAGGTTTGTGGCTCGAGGTTTGGAGGACAACTACAAGCCAGCTAAGAGTAATTGAGGAGATCAAGGCAGATGAAGGAAACAACAAGACAAATCTTGGTGTTTGACCAAGAGATCAGTCAATAGGGTAAAAGTAGATCACCAAAGATAGAAGGCGTGATCAAGAAGGCATGGTAATGGCAAAGATGTATAGTTGGTCGTCAGGGAGATTAGATTGAGCAAGATCTGATTGGATTTGGTTTTCCTCGAGGATGATGAGAAAACCCTAACCGCCTAGATTTTAAATTGGCTTTTGGTGGGAAAACCTGGCTATATATATATTCAAGCCAAAGACATTGTTTGTTGTTGCTATAGAGGAGAATATTATGTTGTTGCAAAGTGTGTTACTTCTGCATGTAGGAGCAAATCAACCAAGTGCTCAATGAGTATCTTAGAAGAGAGTGAGAGTGAGTGAGAATCAGGTTCAAGTGTTCAACCTATAGCAGAGTGGAATCGGTAGTGACCATACCAGTAGAGAAGAAGTGAAGGAGGTTGCAAAGAAGGTAGACAAAGAACCAAAAAAAGTGTTATACTAGTGAAGAGAAGAGAGTAAGGTGGAGATCCAACAAAGAAGAAGAAGAGGAGAGGTGTACTGGTAGATTTTACCGACAGTTAAGCAATAGAAGAGTGAGTTGGCGTAGCAGAGAAGGTATCTCATCGACAGAGTAAGGAATATGAAATGGTTGCAAGATTCAGTTGTAATAAGATAACTACTTTTGTAATTGAAGTTATCATTGTGATCACTGAGTTGTAGCTTGGTGAAGGGGTTGGTGCTCCTTGGGTTGGTGCCCTAAATTAGGGGTTGGTTCCCAAAACATTATAACAGAATTTTCATTGTGAGGCTGGATTGGAGCAGCAAACTCTAGCAGGATTACTCATCGAGGTTTTTCCCATATTAGGTTTTCTTCGTACATACTAGTGTTGTGTTGTCCTATTGTGTGATTGAATTTGTGTTGGTTTGTCCATGAATTGGTAAGTTTGCATTGAGTTATTTCTATTAACTAGTATGCTCACATAGGATAGCTAAAGGAAAAAGTTTGAGAACCACTGATTCACCCCCTCCCCATCTCAGTGGTGGATTGTGTCTAACAATTGGTATCAAAGCATAGGTTCCCAGCAAGACAAGCTTTCTCCATCTTGGGTAGGTTCTATCTTAAGGACACAATGTTTTGTTTAGTGTCAATACCTTCTCTAGTGTTTTATGGATCAAACTATTCTATTTGGAGTTGCAGAATGAAAGTCTTCCTATCCTCTCTAGGGTTTAATGTATGGATGTCAGTTGTTAATGGTCTCCCTAGGAATGTCAGTCCTCCCACCAAATCTGAAGAAGAAAGAAGTTTCTTGTGCAATGAAGAAGCCATGAAGGCTATATTCAGTGGGCTCACCGGTAATGTCTCCTCACAAGTGGATAAATGTAAATCTGCAAAGAGTCTATGGGATAGACTAAGGAAGCTCTATGGAAATGAACCCTGCACTACTAGATCATTTTGTAGAAGTGAGAAGAATAATGTAGTAGATACATGTAAAGATGATGAAGGCAGATCCACTAGCAGTCGCAACATTGATGAGGAAGGAACCCATCTCCTCATGGATCAAGAATCTAAAGCTGAAGTGCACACATTTGAAAGTGATAAGTCAAATGGATCTCACCGACATGATGTGTTTGGTAGTGATGATGAGGAAGAAGGAGACAAGACAAATAGATCTATCTATCAAGATCTATTTTATAGTGAAGGAGAAGAAGAAGAAGATGCAAAATTAGATCTTGAGTGTGAACTGGTAAGTGTTCTAGAAGAGCTTCAAAATGTTAGAAATGATTTTAAAATCTACAAAAGAATGGTTTATGAGGACTGCAGTCAGTTGAGAACCTGTCTTGATGTGTCAAACCAAAAGGTTGGCTTATTGACCTCTCAACTAGAAGAGACAAAAATATTGACTAATGATTTGAAATCAGTCTTGGACTCCAAGGAAAGTGAAAGGGAGAACTTGAGAAATGAATACAAGCTATTCAAGAATGTTGCTATAGTAGAGCAGAACCGACTGAAAAAATGCCTTGAAGAATATGAGAAATGCTTCTCAGAGTTGAAGTCTTAGGTAGAGAACACCAAGGAGTGTTGGTGTGAAGATCTAGCATCTAGGTTAGAGGTAAAGAATGAAGAATATTTGCAGCTGGTTGGAGAAATGGAGATTCTCTGAAATGACCTTCAGAAATGTTAGGATGACCTCAAGGTAAGAACCCTATTTGATGGCAGTAGTGATGCCTTGGACAAGATGTTGAAGAAGTAGAAGCATGCCAAGGACACTGAAGGGTTAGGAAGTGGTGCCAGTGAATGCTCCACCAGCAAGAATGTCCCTCACAATGACATTCAATTTGTCTCCTCAAATGGAGAAAACAAGGGACAAACCTTCATAGTGAGAAATGCTCCCCGAAAGAAGGTTGATCTAAACACAACCAGAGAGGACTTGCAGATAGAAAAGAAGACTGGTGTTGCAAGAAGAATGAACAATGCAGATCCTAAAGGTAAAGGGAAAATGGGAGAAGACAACTTCACAGAAAGCAAAAAAATGAGAAGACAACAAAGAGGACCTCCTACTAGAAGAGGACAAGGAAATGCTACCACCCATAGAGAAAAGCATGTGTGGGAGAAGAAGAGACTAGATGGAAGAGCCACACAAAATGGACAACCAAGGATACATTCTCAAAGAAAAAGAAATGGAGATGCAAAAATGGTAAGATCTCCCCATGCATGGCAAAATAAATTTATAAGTCATATGCCATCCTTTACCGGTTACTGCTTTGCATGTAATGCTTATGGCCATAGGGTAGGGGAATGTAGAAAGAGATCTAGAAAGGATAATGTAGGATCTCATATAAATCATGCATATGAGAAAAATGTATCCAAGAGTAGATACATGCATGTCCCCTCTTTCGGTTATGCAAATTTTGTTTGTCATCACTGCAATGTTTTTGGCCATAGAGAGTTTGAGTGCAGGAAGAGGAACCTGCAGTCACATGGAGGCTAGTATAATAACTATGCTCTAAAGAAAAGTGGATTTAGAGAATTTGGAAGTCAGAAACCTGCATGGAACCAAAGGAGAAATGTCCTTGCAGGAGAAAAAGGTCCATCAGTTTTGGTTGCTAGTCACAACAACATGACCAGAAGGAGATAGTCAAACCAGTATGTTAAGAGATTTCCCAAACATGAAGCTGGGATGGATGTTGTATGCTACTATAGCACTACTTCCAACTGTAATGGAGAATCATGAAATGGAAAGACCCATCAGTAGAAGAAGGAAAGACCTGCTCCCAAGCTTGAAAATGGGAAGAAGGATGAGACCAAGCAGGTATGAAGAAAGAAGACCATGGACTGGCACTGTGCATTCAACGCACAACTGATATCTCCTAAGGGCTAAAGAAAATGCAAGATCTTAGGGGGAGTAGCACACTAAATTTATCATTCACCCCCTTAGTGAAGAAGGCAACATGGAAGAACATGTTGTTGCTGGTGCAAAGGAAGGTGATAAGTGTGTGTAGAGGCTTCCTTGACTACACACCTACAAATGATTACTAGATCACTACTACTATGCATACGCATGAGAAGATAACAATTAGTATCAGATACATGGTGACACAAGATGTTAGGAGTTATAGGAAGGTGCTTTGGTAGTGATAATGGACCAGTACAAGAAACTAGTATGTGTAGATTGTTACTGGTATGACTGCTAATAGGTACCTACAGGTTATTAAGACAATGAGGTTGGAGATCATTGCAATATGCCCTGGTAGAATGAAGTGAATTTATATCTCAGGTGATGTTGATAAAAACCTGAATGACATAAGTTGGCTCAGTTGTTGATCATGCAGACTTGCATATCTTTGGGCTAACTAGCTTATTTTATGGCATGATGATGTCAGCTTATGGCATTGTGTGAAAAATAAACTTTGATGGAAATAATGGAACTATAGGATCATCAAATGATCATATATGCACAACTCAACCAGTATGTGGTGACTATTGGAGTGCCAAAATTGGACCTATCTGGTGATGAGAACCTGAGATGTGCGACTCAGGGGGAGTTCAAGTGCTCATGATGCAGAGCCGACATGCTTGAACTGATGAAGATATTGACTGCCCAAACTGCAAGTGATGAAAATTGCAGTAGGAATACCCAGGAGAATTTCATTGTAAGGGGTATCTACCTATCCTCTGGTTAGTTGTATTGGTAGTACAATCACATTTGATTTCTAAAGAAATTTGGATCAAACAAGAGGTGATGCAAGTTGACCGATAGGTGAGTAGTATTCACTGACACATCCCTCTGCAATTGAGTGTTTTAACAAATGGTTTCAAATTTTCATGCTCAATTTTGGTTAGTTGATGATTGAGTCCCCCATCTCAAGAGCTATGACTTGAGAAAATGTAACAATTTGTAACAATTGGTATCAAAGAAGGAGAGTCATCTCGTAAAGACAAAGGGGGAGAAAGAATTCTGTAAGTGCCTAGTAAATACAAGGAGGAATGATATCCTGATAGTGCCCTTTGCCATTGTTGTCAAAGGGGGAGAAGGATTCAGTAGTATACAACATACTACATGTGTTGAGAATACATGGATTAGAGAAAGGGAGAGAAGGATCATGTAGTATTCCAGATACTACATGAGTTGACATCAATGCCAAAGGGGGAGATTGTTGGCATTGTGTTGTCATTGATGTCAACTGGTATGGGCTGACTACTAGTAAGAGAGATATATTTGAAACACTATCAAGGAGGAGTACAAGTTGAGATATTTTTTATATCACCTTGTGTTGTAGAACACTGGTAAGATAAGAAAGATAACCCCGGTATAGAAGTTGATGCCTCACTTGTGGGGATGGAATGGTAAGGTGATAGGTACTAGTACAATGCATCACCGGTAAGGAAATGATGTCAACTAGTAAGTGATGTGTTGACATGGAGAAGTCAAATCAACCAAGTGAATGGTTGTTAGCCTACAAAGGACATGACTAGTGTACAAGCAGGAGGTCCAAGGTGCTAGTGTTGTTATTTGTGATGAAGAGGTTGAATGTTACCTGAATCACATCAACATTGGAGGAGAAGAATGAACAGATCATAGGAATGTTGTGAGGTTGAAGAATAGCAAGAATCCCACTAGATGAAGAATGCAATCACCACATGAAAAGATGACTAACACTGAATGTGCCCACACTAGATCACATGTGCCTATCTAAAGATTTGCTGCAAAAATAGGGAAGTCACATGAGGACATTGCAAGATGTAGAAGACAAGGTGTCACTCCACCGGTAAGAGGAACTTATCTCCTATTATGCATTGTGTACAACATAGTGTTGTGACATAAGGAAGAGGAAGTGCACTTCAAGTGCATGAAATCAAGGATATGCACTAAACTGACTATGAAGGCATGATTTAGATGCTGGTACAGATCAAGAGTGTTTATCGGTATGTAAGTCAACCGGTAATATGGACAAGGTGCAAATGAAGATATACATAAGGCATGTTAGCAAGAGTGGTGACGACTCCACCAAAAGAGAAGCAGAGTGCAAGGTTGATGGCAGATCAGGTTGAGGGTTTAACTGACAGGGTTAGCAAACCAACAGAGAAGAGAAACCAATAGAGTGTTTGGTCAGTGATCCTATCTGTACTGACATGAAGAGCCAAGTTGGTAGTTGGTCAACATGGATGCCACATGGAGTCAATGTGGTCGACCTATATTCAGATGAAGAAGGAATGTACACTGACAAGGTAGTTGAAGAGTTGGTCGACATTGATGGAAGATCCCACAAATCATGGGATGTGTTGCAGATTCCTTACAGAGGTTTGCAGCTTGAGGTCTGGAGGACAACTATGAGCTAGCTAGGAGTAATTGAGGAGATTGAGGTAGATGAAGGAAACAACAAGACAAATCTTGGTGTTTGACTAAGAGATCAGTTGATAGGGTAAAAGCAGATCGCCAAAGATAGAAGGCTTGATCAAGAAGGCATGGTAATGGCGAAGATGTATAGTTGGTCATCAGAGAGATCAAATCGAGCAAGTTCTGATTAGATTTTGTTTTCCTCAAGGATGATGAGAAAACCCTAACCACCTAGATTTTGAATTGGCTTTTGGTGGGAAAACCTGGCTATATATATATACAAGCCAAAGAAATTTTTTGTTGTTTCTATAGAGGAGAATATTGTGTTGTTGCAAAGTGTGTTACTTTTGCATGTAAGAGAAAATCAGCCAAGTGCTCAATGAGTATCTTATAAGAGAGTGAGAGTGAGTGAGAATCAGGTTGAAGTGTTCAACCAGTAGTAGAGCATAACTGGTAGTGACCATACCAGCAGAGAAGAAGTGAAGGAGGTTGCAAAGAAGGTAGACAAAGAACCGGAAAAGTGTTATACTGGTGAAGAGAAAAGAGTAAGGTGGAGATCCAATAGAGAAGAAGAAGAGGAGAGGTGTACTAGTAGAGTTTACAAGTAGTTAAGCAGCAGAAGAGAGCAACATAAGATTGAGTCGGTGTAGCAGAGAAGGTATCTCACCATTAGAATAAGGAATATGAAATGGTTGCAAGATTCACTTGTAACAAGATAACTACTTTTGTAATTGAAGTTATCATTGTGATCACTAAGTTGTAGCTTGGTGAAGGGGTTGGTACTCCTTGGGTTGGTGCCCAAAAAATTGTAACAAAGTTTTCATTGTGAGGCTAGATTGGAGCAGCAAACTCCAGCAACATTGCTCACCGAGGTTTTTCCCATCTTGGGTTTTCCTCGTACATACTGGTGTTATGTGTTGTCCCCTTGTGTGATTGCATTTGTGTTGGTCTCTCCACTAACCGATAAATCTACATTGAGTTAGTTCTATTAATCGATATGCTCACATAGGATAGCTAAAGGAAACATTTTGAGAACCACTGATTGACCCCCTCCCCCTCTCAGTGGTGGATTGTGTCTAACACAACTACTAAAAGATATCATCAAAAATTTACATGGTTACATTTGCAATGTGCATATTTACATTCGTAAAGAGAAAAAATATGAGATTTTAGTAAGATTTGATTGCAGCAGTCACAAGGCAAAATGAAAAGAAGAATTCTCAGTTTTCAAGGAGCATCATCCACATCAATAAGTCAATTTTACTGAGCCCATTAGTGTCCAAAATTAACCCAAAGTACTGCTTTAGGTAGCGACAAGCCTGACAAGATTTCTCTTAGTGTTCTTGGATAGTGCTGGTGTAAAAACCACCTATAAATTTGAAGACATGCACAGGTACAAGGGAAATCAAGAAGTCTATAATAGCCTGAGGCATTGGTATGCCATATCCCAATAGAGCCACTTCTAGTATCACATCCAAACCACCAATCAAGTCAGGATGCAATAGATGATCACAAAAACTTGAAACTATATCGTCATCTTCTCCTAGGTCCAGTAAAGAATCGATGAAGCAGGACACAATGTCCAAGTTTACTCTATACCTAGTAGTAGAAGTTAAAAATTCAAACCCTAAGATCCATTTAATTGCCCTTTCAACTAGGTCTGCATCCTAGATATTACGAAGCATAAATACACGATGCAAGCGGTGAATGGTTATACACCCTAGAAAGGCTTATTAAAAGATAACTAGTGGAGAAAGTTCATGAACCATAATTAAAATATGCATGAGTCGACTGTGAAAATGAAGTATAGAAAAATAATTAGAGAAGAAAAATAAACAAAAGCCCGAGCATGCTAATATAAATGCTAGTCTTTTCATACATGTTTAAAAGAGTACCAAATTAAAAAGGTTCAGACTCCAAAGAGGCCATTATAGTGACAAGACATATGAAAGTAATATGGTAGAGGCCAAAGTGCCAAGTGGCTCAAAAGTTCAGAGATTAACCATAATAAGATGATGAAATCCGCAATTAATGATCTTAAAAAGAGAAAATGCAAAATGATGTTGTATTGGTCCGCATGTATGAATTGTCTTGAGAAATTAAATTTCCTTAATATGTAATAATCAAGGTCCAGTCGCCCAAAAGTAGCATTAAATGAGGCAGCTTGCCCATCCTAAAAGTAAGTAAAAGCCAATATTTTTTCTTTAGGGTGAACTTTTATCCACGTGCTTGAGTAATCAAGAGATGGTTAAAATATAAATAACACAACATTAAATGTTTCGGATTGAGTGAGGTATGTCAAGAAGCTCTATAGACAGCTAACATTAAAGAGTCCTTTGAAAGCTTTATCAGAAAGGATAATGATTTGTGAAGTGAAAATTAAGAATCATCCTCAAGACTATAACCATCCAAGCTATGAAAAGTAAAAAAAGAAATTCAAAGCAAAATTCTTCAAAAGAAAAAACTATATTTAAAGATATGAAGCATAAAGGCTTTTGAAAATCTTGCTTCAAATGTGCTTAAAATTCATATCAAAATGATTGAAGCAAGCAAAAAAAGAAAAGAAAAATGGCAAAGATAACCTTACCAGAGCTATGAATGCTTGACTAACAGTAAGGCCATATCTAAAAAGTCAAAAAATTGAGGAAATATAAAATAATTTAGAAAATCATTACTTTACTGATAGATTTTAAAAGGAAATAATGAATCATGAGTACACACTTGAGGAACTTGATAGGATCTCACAACAAGGAGAGAGTTTGATGTCTGTGGGGTAGAAATATAATCATTCTCAAGAGAACTTAAAGCATAGTGGATATGAATTCATTCTAAAATCTAAACCAAAGGGTTTTTGGTTAAGAGTAGGGGGTGGCACGTTATTGTGTGCAAATACAACATGCCCCATTTAAGATACGAAATGGGGACCCACCAAAATTTTTGTGCTAAGTGAGTCTTTTAATCTTAATAGATGAGGAAAGACAACATCGGGACAAGAGATTGCTTTGGAAAGAGTTTGAAAATTTAAAGAGATATCAATTATGCCGATGGCCTTTTTACCCGTAAATGAATATCATGGAGAATATCGAGTTCCTTAGGCGATGCGAGATGAAGAGATAAGAATCAAAATGATGTGAAAATGGCCAAATTTGGATATTCCCTAATGCTCGAAGCTCCGTGGGATCGAATGAATAGAACCAAGCAGAGGGAGTGCAGGAGCACAAAAGGTTGCAAGGGGCTAAGCATGAAGGAAACTCTAATAGTAAAGTTGAATCTTGTATGTGTCCCACTGGAGAAAAGGTAAAACTTCCCCGCAAGATTGTAATAAAGTCATGACTATGAAGGTGGGGAGTAGATAGAATGCGAAATTGGAGATAGATGACAAAGTGGGCCATATGGTGATAGTAACATTGTAGAGAAAATTGTGATTACGAATTAAGATTAATAGAAGACCATGCATGTACTTTTTTGAATTAGAAACACATGTCAGCATCCCCCATAAAGTTATACTTTGACTCAAAAAAAAATCCGTAGTAGCCATTAGATATAGGGTTTTTCTTTGAAATTCCCCCCAAAGTTTTCCAAGTCATTTAACTAACTATATGCCAAATTTGTTAGTAGTAGCCAAGAAGGAAGACTGAGAGGGGGGTGAATTAGTCTTCATCAGAATATAAGCTTAATCACAAAACATAGATCTAATAAACTATAGTAACAATGAAGATAAGAAAATTGAAAGCACAATAAACAACACCAATATTTTGACATGGAAAACCCGATTAAGGGAAAAACCATGATGGGAATCTACCCACAGTAAGATGATACTCTACAGTAGTATGCAAAAATATTACAATGGGGAAAGCACATGCATTCAAGAATAATTCCTAGAGCTCACTGCTCAAAACATGATGGCCCAAAAGGCTAAAACCCTCAGGGATGTCTCACTAACTTACAAAAATATTTGGACTACAATCTGGAAGAAATGAATTGAAAGGATATCATCTCCAAATGCCTGATTATAATTCCAGTTAAACATTGATGTTTTCTCTGCAACACCAATCTCAACACCAAGGGATAAATCTCTTATTCACACATAAATCCCTCCCCGATAATGCAGACACGACATCAACACCTAAATTACATGACAATGTCACCTATATATAAAAATCATCAACTTTGATAACAAGGTCAGCTAAACCATCAACCCTCAATCACAAAATTACATCACATGATACAAAGTTCAACCACCAGACCAATATAATGATTCACATAGCATAACATAGACCTAAGTCAAATTCTCAAATGCTCAACTCCACCAAAAATCATGCCAAGGTCAACAACAACATGCTACACCACTAGGAAAAACTGCATAACACGAAAATCATCACCGGTTCATAAAAAACCACCAAAAACTCCCACAACAATCAATGCAGATCACCAAAAAAAATAGGACATGACTAGGAAACACCAGAAAGCATGTTAGAATCATCAAGCACAATTGCACCAACACCACTTATCAAATCTTCATCGATCAACATTTGAAAGCTCAAGAACACAACCAATCAACAATTGTCATGAAGAAAGATAACTTGCAAAGCATCAAATCATGATCCATCTTGAATGAAGATACACAATACCATCCCAAGGAATATCCCAAAAACTCAGCACAAGATCTAATCACACTAGAATAAATGTTAAACTTTGCAAAATAGTGATCAACAAACCAAAACTACAAACCGGATCATAAGATTTTCCCAATATGCAATCACTGGAGCAATACATAGGAGTATGTTGACATCAATGACAACAATATATCCTAGCAAAAACAATGACCAACAATATTCAACAATATCCCCCTTTGGCATTGATGGCAACATATGAATGTGAAAAATAATCAATGCAAAGAAAGAAGATATCTCCGGCAAACTCCCCCTATGATCAAGAAAAATAAAGTAGTTTTTCACACGATCTCTCTCCCCCTTTGACATCAATGCCAAAGATCTCAAAATAGAAAACCAAACTTACTCTCCCCCTTAGAATATGAATCTTTCTCCCCAAAACATAGACTACTCCAGTAGAGGAGCAACACCAACTCACCAATCCGGATAAAAGGATAAGACTGTGAAGTCCATGGGATTGATGCAACTCAATGCATCTAGTTCTTCCTAGGAGGGGTGGATACCCCTAACTTGTCTCTCAAATAGACAAATGTATTTTTAGGCAAAGGCTTAGTGAAAATATCAACTATTTGTTCCTTTGTAGATACATACTCAAGCTTCACCTTCTCCTCATTGACTTGCTCTCTCAAGTAATGATATTTGATCAAGACACATACTTAGTATTTGAATGTTGCACTAGATTCTTTGACATGTTAATAGAACTAGAATTATCACAACATATAACAATAGGCTAACCATAAATAACTCTGATATCCTTCAACATTTTCTTCATCCAAACTACCTAAGTGAAATTACTAGCAACAACAATGTATTCATCTTCAAAAGTAGATAAGGACACTGAATCTTGTTTCTTACTAGCCCATGAAACTAGTTTCTTACCCAAATTTTTTTTTCCACTAGTAGAGCTCCTCTGGTCATCAACATCACTAGCCCAATTTGCATCAGTGTAGGCACATAGCATGAAATCATCATTCCTCAAATACCATAAACTATAATCCATAGTTCCCTTCAGGTATATCCTTTTCACAACAATGGCATAACTCTCTTTTGGATCATCTTGATATCTAACAACCATGCACAAAGCATGCATAATGTCTGGCCTAGTTTGAATAAGATATAGCAGTCCACCAACCATAGATCTATACAAACTCTTATTAGATTTCAAAGATTCATCATTCTTCGACAATTTACAACCAGTCACCATCGGAGTTCCAATCGGTTTGGAGTCATCTAACCCAAACTTCTTTAGAAATTTCTTCTGATACTTAGTTTGAGATATGAATATACCTTTTCAGTTTGTGAAATTTGCAAACCTAAGAAGAATTTCATCTCACCTATCATAGACATCTCAAATAATTTTTGCATATCACTAGCAAACTTCATGCTCAAGTCATCATCACCTCCAAAGATAATATCATCAACAAAGACTTAAACAATCAGGTTGTTATCATTTTCTATCTTAAAGTACATATTACTGTCAGCAACACCTTTAGTAAATCCCAATGCCAACAAATATTTATCTAGTCTAGCATACCAGGCTCTAGGGGCTTGCTTCAGTCCATAAAGAGCTTTCTTCTGTCTACATACCATGTCTCCATCATCTGATAATGAAAATCCATCAGGTTGCTCAATGTAGACTTCTTCCTCAAGATCACCATTCAAAAAGGTAGATTTGACATCCATCTAATATACCTTGAAATATTTATAATTAGCATAAGCAAGCAATAGTCTAACAGCTTCAAGTCTGGCCACCAAACCAAAATTCTCCTCATAATCTATTCCTTCTTTCTGAGAATATCCTTTGCAAACTAGTCTAGCTTTATTTCTGACAACTTCAGTGGTTTCATTCAATTTGTTCCTAAATACCCATTTAGTACCAATAAAAATCGTATCCTTAGGTCTAGGCACAAGCTCCCAAGTGTTATTATTTTCAATCTGATCTAATTCTTCTTCCATAGCTCTCATCCAATTTTCATCTTTATAAGCTTCAACAACATCTTTAGGTTCAACTTTAGAAATCAAACATACTTTTTTAATAGCTAACCTTCTTCTAGTCATTACACCTTTATTCTTATCACCAATAATCTGTTTTTCAGAATGATTCAATCTTACATACCTTAGAGTCTTCTAATTGTTCTGATTATCAAGTTCCTACACTTCTTCATCGGCAACAACAACATCTGGATTAATTATTTGTACCGGATCATTGTGCTCAGACTCTTCAATCTGAATAGGAGCTAAAACAATATGTTGTTCATCATCATAACCACATGCTCTGATCTCTTTTCCAAGGTTCTCATCCACTTTCACATTTGCACTCTCCACTATCTTTATCAATCTCTTGTTGTAGCACTAGTAGGATTTTCTCTTTGTTGAATATCCCAAGAAGATTCCTTCATCACTTCTAACATCAAACTTTCCTATATCCTCATCTCTCTTGATATAATATTTGCTACCAAATACCCTGAAATATCTCACTATAGGAACATGACCAAACCATAGCTCATAAGGGGTCCTACCAGTATCTTCTTTGATGTGATATCTATTGAATGTGTAAACAACAGTGCTAATGGATTCTCTCCAGTAGATCTTTGGAATATTCCCTTCAATTAGCATAGTCCTTGCAACATCCAAAACAATTTTGTTCTTTCTTTCAACAACTCCATTTGCTGAGGGGTTCTAGGAGTAGATAATTGTCTTCTAATCCCATGCTTCTCACTGAATGAATTGAACTCACTAGAACAAAATTCTCCACCTCTATCAGATCTCTGACACTTCATCTTCAATCCAGACTCAGTGTCAACCTTTTCTTTGAATATCTTGAATTTGTCCAACACTTTTGATTTCTCCTTCAAAAAGACAACCCACATCATCCTGGAATAATCATCAATTAATAGCATAAAATATCTATCACCCTGCACACTTCTAACATTTGTAGGTCCACATAGGTCAGTATGCACAAGATCTAGTAATCCATCAGATGTATACTATTTTCTCTTGAAAGAAATCCTTGTTTTCTTACCCAACTGACATTCCTTACATACTCGATCAACAAGCTTAACAATCTTAGGAAAATCTCAAATAGTTTGTGTAGAACTGATCTTAATCATTGAATCAAAATTTACATTACACATTCTCCTATGCCAAAACCAACTCTCATCAATCTGAGCAATCAAACAACTTTTCTCACCAGCATGCAAATGAAAAATGTTACCTTCAATCTTAGCTCCAAATGCAATTTCTATACTAGAGGAATTTAAGATCTTGCATTTTTTATCCTTGAATTGTAGATCATAACCTTTATCAACCATATTTTCAATACTCAAAAGATTATTCTTCAAACCTTCAACATACAAGACATCATCAATGTTATTCTTACCATCAAAAGAAATAGAACATCTCCCACGGATCACACAGGCTTTGTCATCTCCAAATCTAACTATTCCACCATCATATTTTTCCATACTCACAAATTTTCTTTTATCACCAGTCATATGATGTGAACAACCATTGCCAATTACCCATTCATCTTTCTCTTCAACTTTAGCAGCCAAATCTTTCTCCTCAATAGGTACAGGTCCATCTTCCTTAATGGAAAGGAATACAACTTCACCTCCTTTTGATTCTTCATCTGTAATACCTTCATCAACATCATAATAACAATTCTTCTGATTCCTATACCTTTGGTTAGGCTTTTAAGGCTTATCATGCTTCTCATGCTTTTCATATCTATCTTTCCTATCATGCTTTTCAAACTTATCATGCCTTTCATACTTAGCCACTCTCTTTAGGCATCTAGAAGCAAAATGTCCTATCTTATTACAAGAGAAACATTTCAAAGAAAACTTTCCATCATATTTACTGGCTCCTTTAGGCAATCTTTGGGTGATCAATGCTTCAAGTTCATCCAGCTATCTTTCTTGTTCTTCCATCTCTCTTCTCTCTCTTTCATATCTAGATATTTTGCACTCATTAGGATCATATTTATGCTTACCGGATACCGATGGAGATGCTCTAAATATAGTCTCAAACTTTCCATGTGATTCTCCAAACTCACTTAGCTCAAATGTAGCAATATTTCCAACCAACATATCTCTTTTCACTGTAGTCACACTCCAGATCTCATCAATAGCAACAACCTTATGATTATAAGAAAGGGAAAAGATCTCAGCACTTTAGCAACAATTTCGTCTTCCTCAATGCTTCCACTAGCACAGCTGATACCTAGGACAAGATCATTCATCTTATCCATGAAAGAGAGTATGTTCTCATCATCTCCCATCTTCAACATCTCATATTTTCCTTTCAAATTCTGCAACTTAGCAACCTTCACCTGTTTATCACCTTCATACAAAATCTCAAGCTTTACCCAGATCTTATGTATGATCTAAAGTCCCATCACATTTGTCATCTCAGATTCAGTCAGAGCATTGAGAAATGCTTCCTTCGCTCTAATATTATGTTCAGTTTCCTTGATATCATTAAGAATAATTGGTCAATTCAGAGGAACAATATAGGCATTCTTAGTAATCTTCCAATAATCTTCACCAGGACATTTCAAGTGCACTTTCATCTGGTCCTTCCATATAGCATAGTTACTCCCATCAAATCTCAGACTATCCTTCTTAAAGATAACACCTTGAATTTCCATCCTAGATCTCCTCAAGAGATCAAGGTTCTACCAATTGTTAGCAGCAAACAAGAAGGAAGACTGAGAAGGGGGGGTGAATCAATCTTCACCGGATTATAAACTTAATCATAAAACATAGATTTGATAAACTGTAGTAACAACAAAGATAAGAAAATTTTGAGCACAACACATAACACCAATATTTTGATGTGGAAAACCCGGTTAAGGGAAAAACCATGGTGGGAACCTACCCATAGTAAGATGATACTCTATAGTAGTATGTAAAAATATTACAATCGGGAATGCACATGCATTCAGGAACACTATCTAGAGATCGCTACTCAAAAGATTATGGTCTGAAAGGCTACAACCCTTAGGGAAGTCTCATTGACTTACAATAAGATTTGGCCTACAATCCGAAAGAAATGAACTGAAAGGATAGCATCTCCAAATGCCTAATTACAGTTCTAGTTAAGCACATATGTCTGTTGTGCAACACCAATCTCTCCTCAATCTCAACATCAAAGGATAAATCTCTTGTTCACACATAAATCCCTCCCTGATAATGCAGACATGACATCAACACCTAAATTACATGACAATGTCACCTATATATATAAATCATCAACCTTAATATCAAGGTCGGCTAAACCCTCAACCATCAATTACAAAATTACATCACACGATACAAAGATTGACCAAAAGACCAATATAATGATTTACATAGCATAACATGGACCTAAATCAAATTCCTAAACACTCAACTCCATCAGAAATCACACTAGGATCAACCGCAACACGCTACACCACCAAGAAAAAATACAAAATGAAAATCATCACCAATTCATAGAAACCACAAAAAATTTGCACAATGATCAGTGTGAATCATCAAAACAAATATGACACAACTAGGAAACACCAAGAATCACATCAGAATCATCGGGAACAACTGCACCAACACCACTTATTGAATCTTCATCAATCAACATCTAAAAGCTCAAGAACACAACCAATTAGCAACTGTCATGAAGAAAGATAACTTGCAAAGCACTAAATCATGATCCATCTAAAATGAAGATACACAAGACCATCCCAAAAAATATACCAAAAACTCAGCACAACATCTTATCACACCAAAATATACTGGAGGAAATACTGAACTCTACAAAATAGTGATCAGTAAACCAAAAGTACAAACCAGATCATAAGATCTTCCAAATCTGCAATCAACGAAGCAATAAATAGGAGTATGTTGACATCAATGACAACAATATATCCTAGTAGCAGCAATGACCAACAATATACAACATGATTAAGCGTGAGAGTCGTCCGATCGTTAAATAAGAAATCAAAGTAATGGCATGAAATGTGTAACGATATGGTTTAGAATATTGTAAGTTGCAGATAATATAGGGGTGGATACATGAGAAAATACAAAACATCTCAATGGGTAGTGTACTCAGACTCTTTCAATGACTCTTGTTAGACACAATGCACCACTGAGAGGGGGGTGAATCAGTGGTTCTTAATCTTTTTCCCTTCAACTAACTTATGTGTGTATCTCAGTTATGGGTGTAGCATAGGAAATAGGAAATCATCACAAGAACAATATCAAAATACTAATCATTAGCTCAATCACGAAAGCACAAATGCAATGATAAATCCTAAACACATTCAATAGAGACATAAAGATAAAACATTCAAAGTAAGTACTATGCAAACCAGATATGGATATGAATGCTTCCTTCATGCGGCTCCATTGTTCTTCTTTCCTCTCCAAATAGTTTTTGTTGTGGATCTCACCTACAAGTGCACATACATGATTGAAAGCAAGTAGGTAAGAAAATTGCTCAAAAGTACTCGAAGCGTGATTGATTAGAAATTCGATAGTCTGATTAGGGGATTTGATTGAAGAAATTCATCCAATTTATAGAAAAAATGGAGAAAAGATCAAATTAGCATGAAATGGATATTAGAAGCAATTGATTTCAAAATGGGAAAAATGAGTGAAAAGAAGAAGGTTATGACATATTGCCAATGCAAAGCTTAGAGGACTAGAACCTTATGACATCTTGCTATGCCAAGAGTATGACGCATGAAGCACAAAAATAGGGAGCACTAAAGACAAGTTAATTAGGTGGAAATTAAAATTAGGAAATTAGAAAATAGGTGGAAATAAGGAATTAGGAAATAATGAAATTAGGAACTAGGAAATAATGAAATTAGGAATTTAGTGAATTTCATAATAATTTCTCATTTATTAATAATTCACAAAGAGGGAATTTTAGGAAATTAGGTAGATTAATTAATAAATTGTCATTTATTAATTAATTCACAAAAAGAGGAATAATTAGTTAGCCAATTAAATGAAACATTTAATTGCAACGTGAAGACTTAGGATAAATAAATAATTTATTAATCCTAAAGGAAGAAATGATAAACAAGGTTAAATGATTAAATCACGAAACCCTAGAAGATGAATTAGGTCTTGATGAAAGACAATTGACTTGATCATGATTCTGATTAACAAAGGACCAATGTAATAAATGATTTGATTGATAAATGTGCCAATTGACGAGGAACAATGACTAATTTATCCAAATTGACATAATTGAAATAGACAACGATCGATGACAAATCGATCGCAAAATAACAAGATCGAACAAGAGGACAAGAATCGACGACAAAATAGATTGCAAAATGACAATATTGAAAATGACCATGATTGATGACAAATCGATCGCCAGATGACAAGATTGATAAGAGGACAATGATCGATGACAAATAGATCGCAAGATTGATAGGAGGACAAAACCCTAATTAGGATTGACAATGTCCAAAATAATGACAAATGAGCATGCACATTGATGCAATAAGATAAAATCGATCAAAATCATGACTGGATAGTGTTGTCGACAAGACCAAATTCGAGAGCAAGATGAATGAAGAATGTAGAAGAATGACTCAATGCTCGCAAATGATAAAGACCAAGTGCGAAACATGGAAGAAATGTTAATGCGACGCAAAAACCTAAAATGAGGCAATGCGCAAATGTTAAAGTATGACTCCGCAAGCGTTGACCATTTTTAGGTGTCTGCATTTTGCCCCTCTTTGAGACAATGCGATTGTAAGCGTTGTTTCAAAGAACAATAATGAAAATGCCCCAGAAAATAATAATAACATATGCATGCCCCCTCGAGGAATTGGCTGGAAACATGCAGAAAAGAGGCCAATTGATCGATAAAAATGATAGGATCGAATGGACTAAAAATCAGAGATTGGATGCATGAAGGACAAGCAATTTATGGTGCAAAAGACCGTGACCAACATAAGATGGAGAAGGTGCATGTCCATCTATGTACTGAAAAAGATCTATAAATGAGACCAAGAGAGTGAAAAATGCTCATTTGCACTAGACAAAGAGGAGGATTTGTTGCTCTGGACAAGGACACTTGCAGATAGATGGAAAACATTCCAATGGCGGATCACATTAGGGAATGTGTATGCACATTTAGCTGACCGGATGACGCAAGAGCAGTGGTATGGATCTCAAAAACCCATATTTTCAATTTCATGAATTTTGAGTGCTTGCGGGACATTGCGAGGCCCATAGAAACTGCAAAAATTGACTTTTGCGCCTGTGTAGGGTGCATCTTGTGCTTGTGTTAGGTCTTCTGTGCTTGTGTAAGGGTACACAAGCACAGTTTATGTGACACAGGCACAGGAGTTAAGACACAGGTGCAATTGTGCATTTATTACTCAATTTTGGTTCGAAACTGCATGCAAATGATCCAGAAAGGGAGGATAAGGGTAGGATAGGTCAGATTAGATGAAAAACACCCTGATTTGGACATGAAAATGAGGAAATGCAACTCGTAGGAGAAAACCCTAATACTAACAAAAGATGCCCCAATTGTGATGCAGAGTCGACAGTGTCCATTGATCACATGGGAGAACCGACCTGACTGCTTCATGCTACGACATAGACTCAGGAGCACGTACAGAGATACATTAGCAGGACTGGGGATATATTATATCACGTTCATGCCCGAGATTAGGGAAAACACAAGATTGCTTACCGCATTGGCAGAGCGATGGCATTAAGAGACTTCCTCATTCCATTTGGCGACTGGAGAGGCGACTATGACTCTAGAGGATGTATGGTGTATCCTCCACATTCCAATTCATGGAGAGATGATAGAGTATGACCTAGTGATAGGAAGAGATGCGTTGTGTAGATTGTTTGAGTGCGACGCAGATGATCTGGATATCGTCGAGAGGGAGATCGGCTAGAAGACTATGGCATCAGAGTATGATTGACGATACGTGGTGATAGTAGTGGTGATAGCATGCCTACTAGCAGGAGACAGACGAGGACATGGATTACCTATTGGATGGGGAAGAGTGATAGAGAAGATGGCAATAGAGGGGACGGTATATGCATGGGCACCATGTGTACTGGCTATGCTCTATTTTCAACTGCATCAGATAGCGTATCAGGGAGTGTAGACTTTGTGCTGTGGAGTCACATTGTTGCAGGTATGGGCATTTGAGCACATAGCCATATGTCGACCGATTATAGATAGACAGGTAGTACCACATCGACCATATGTGTACTGCTATGGGGGAGCACTGAGATAGGGTCCTTTTGGATACATACTATATTGGCAACATGAGCTAGACAGACTGAGAGAGTTCACATGGAGGCCATATCGTGATTGCCCAGGATGGTCAGATGACAGTGAGGAGCTACCTTATTGTAGATAGGAGAGGTACCTGATTGGGCGACCAGTGAATCACCAGAGAGTAATTGAGTTGTACCTACCAGAGAGAGTCAGACGACAGTTTGGAGAGAGGTAGGATGTACCTAGGAGGACTGCACACTTTGCCTGATCTCACAGAGAGATGAGTCAGTGGGGGAGTATGATTCAGCCACACATAGCATATGCTGACTTTTCACAACTAAAGCAAAGACAGTGGGATTGGAGATCAGATGTGGTGGATGCCGGGATGACAGAGGAGTATGAGAGGTGGTTTGCACAACTACGACCAGTGCCATTGACAGATCCAGATATTCCAGTACCGAGGCGACAGGAGGACTTCCCACTCATAGGAGAGGAGGAGGGAGATGATGAGGATGATGATGATGAGGGTGGGGATGAGGATGATGGGGATGATGAGGATAGAGATGAGGATGGTGGGGATGATGAGGATGGAGATGAAGATGGGGATGAGGAGGATGAGGAGGATGAGCCAAATTTAGGCGAGTAGGAGGCATTGTAGGATATACCCATAGAGCCAGAGATAGCTAGGATAGAGGAGATGGAGATGTGTAGGGCTATCATAGCGAGTCAGCAGGATCACATTGCGACTTTAGAGAGATAGCAGGATCAGTTCAGAGCAGAGATAGCTAGACTCATAGCGGCTTGAGATACAACAATTGCTCAAGCACAGCGAGAGGAACAGAGAGTCACTGAGTATATTGGGTCGATTCGGGATGCCAGTGCACACGAGATGGCACAGATGTTGGTAGAGACCAGAGAGGAGATACACCATTGGAGGACACTATATGAGAGTGCACTTCCACTAGAGTAGAGAGCAGGGCATGCTCTCGGAGGTCATTGAGCAGCATGGGGGTGAGTGGACCTATGAGACCAACACAGCCAGGACCAGGAGGGACATCATCCACGAGACATGCTAGGGATGAGGAGAATAGAGGGAGCACCCAGTGATAGAGGCACATGCTCCTTAGGACAGACAGTGGGCATTATGTAGTTTGACATTTTGTAGTCAGCCTGTGGGCCATACTTAGGACAGACAGTTTAGTTTTGTACTTCGATATTATTGTGACATATGATATGATATGCATCGATATGATGGAATGCAATGTGTTATGACTGATGTTATGTTCCATGTATGAATGACTTATGCACTGTTTATGTACCATTGTGGAATATGTATGGATATATTTTTGTTTATGTGTTTTTGATGCATTTATAATATGAAATGGATAAAATGCTTGATGTGATGCTTAATGTAATGCAAATGTACTAACCAATGAATGCAAGATGCAGCATATGTGCACTGGGAAATCGAAGCACTAGACCGAATTGACTATCTGAATGGATGGAAGAAATGTTAGTAAGAAGAAATGAGATAGAAGACAGTTAGAGATGAATAAAAACTTGTTTTCAGTAATGCACTTTGTAGGTGAGAACCTTTATTTTTATGTAGCAAAACGGATGCATAGCATCATGGCATTGAAGGCTAGAGCTGAAATGCAACCCTTTTTGCAAAAGACAGACACATCACAGACAAACAACAATCACAACAAAAAAGAAAAGGACCATGAACCATCCTGGTCACTCTAAATCACTCAGTGACATCATCGAGAAACATAGAAACATGATTGAAGCCAAAGATAAATCAATAAAAAGATAAGATGCACAAATTCCAACAAATCAAACAAACATCTTGATCTTCGTTGTCAAAAGTTGAAAGTGCTGATAGGACGATCATGCTGTCTAGTTTCAGGGAATGCGGTACCCCATCTAAGACAAGACATAGTCTGGTTTCGAGTATACCACACTCGGTATAAGACCCATGATAGTAGTGACAAGGACAAATAATTTTGCGGTGGATCGATATGACAATTGTGATCAGTTTGAATGTCTGGTTTGAGTGAAAAAGTTCATCTATTAATACGTGATTTGTAGTAAAATAAAGTGTATGATTGCATGTTGTTGGAGGGATGCTCAGTAATCTGTCTTATGCACAAAGGGGATATTGTTTGTTATGCTTTTCAAATTTTTACAATTTTTTTTTTTTTTTTTTTTCATTTTTTCAGGACTTTATTTGACTTTTTAGGGATTTTTTCAGGACATTATTTGATTTTTAGAGATTTTTTAGGACATTTTTCAAATTTTTTTGAATTATTTCAGGACATTTTTCAATTTTTTTTTTTTTTGAATTATTTCAAGACATTTTTCAATTTTTTTTATTTTTGTTCAGGACATTTTTGAATGCAAAAGTTCTAGTGATCGATCATGACAAGGGGAACACACCCAATGCGCATCTGAAAGACATGCATAGACCAGGACCAAAACATATGTACAAGTAACCAGGATATGCAAGACAATGATGTTGACCAATAACAGGCCTGGAATAGAACATTGGGGCAAGACAAAGATAAACGTGAGAAACCGGTCGAGAGAAAGCATAGCTTAGAGGTCATGATAGATGACGAAGCAACAATCTCATGTCACACATGGCACCTGTTTGCTAGGTTTTCACCAAGGTACTTGCCCCAAGCGCCTGTTTGCTAGGGTTTCACTAGAGGGCGAATCATTTTTCTTTTCTTTTTTCACTTTTTTTTTGCATTTTTTGTTTTTTCCATTTTTTTTTTGTATTTTTTTTTTGTTTTTTCCATTTTTTTTTTGTATTTTTTTAGGATCATATTTGAAGAAGTACTGATAGAAAATTATGCCCAGTACTTGCGAAGATGCATGCTATTTATAGGATCAGATAGAGGTTCACCTTCTGGGGTAGCAAGCTGATATGCCCCCGAGCCATAGGCTGCAGTTACTATGAAAGGACCAAACCAATCAGGTTCAAACTTGCCTTTGATGATGTCAGTAGACTATGCATTCTTAGGGTTTGCCTTTAAAACCAGATCTCCCACTTCGAAGTGTCACCCTTTGACCTTCTTATTATAAGAGTGACGGAGACAGTTTTGATATGCTTGCAAATGTGTCAGAGTTGTCTGACGTTTCTCATCTAACATCTCAAGCTGGTGCAACCGAGAGACTTTGTGTGTCTCATCATCAATTAGATGTTGCAAGGAAACACACAAGGAAGGAATCTCCACTTCCAAGGGTAAAATAGCTTCCGCACCATACACCAAGGAATAAGGTGTTACGCCAGTAGGTGTGCGGATAGAAGTGCGATAGGCCCATAGTGTTGGATTCAACTGTACATGCCAATCTCGACCAATGTCATTGACAACCTTCTTCAGGATCTTGATGATGGTTTTGTTTGATGCTTCGGCTTGACCATTCCCCTGTGGATAGTATGGACTGGAGAAACGGTGTTGGATATGAAACTTTTCGCAGAGTTCTTTAACATCTTTATTCTTGAAGGGACGACCATTATCTATGACTATGGCAAGGGGAACCCCATACCGGCATATGATATAATTCAGCAAGAATTTTGAAATTTGGACACCAGTGATATAAGTCATGGGGATGGCCTCAATCCATTTTGTAAAATACTCTGTGGCTATAATGATGAACTTGTGTCCATGTGCAAATGTCGGGTGAATCTTGCCAATAAGATCCAATCCCCATTGAGAAAAAGGCCACGAAGATATGACAGAATGAAGCTCTTGAGCCGGTGCATGAATATAGTTTCCATGAATTTGGCATTTGTAGCACTTCTTAACAAAATCATGAACATCTTTTTCTAGAGTGGGCCAATAATACCCAGCACAAATCAACTTTTTGGCTAAGCTTAGACCATTGAAATGGCCCCCACATATACCATCATGAACCTCATGTAAAGCCGTTTGTGCTTCATCAGAATCCAAACACCTGAGGAGGGTATGGTCAAAGGAACGTCGGTAAAGGGTGTCAGCGATGATGACATATTTGGCTGTCTGTCGGATAAAGGCTTGGCGTTGGTTAGTGGACAGGTTAGGTGGTAATATTTGGGATTTCAAATATTGATAGATGTCATTATACCATGGGGAGTTGGGACCAACAAGAATGCACATCACATCTACTGTCGGAATGTCAAAAGAAGGAACCAGCAATTGTTCAACTAAAAATTCACATTTGTCCATATTGTGGGGCATATTCAACATGGAAGCAATCATAGCCATCGCATCTGCTGACTTGTTTTGCATTCTTGGAACTTGACTGAAATGGATAGCCGTGAAGTTTGTCTTGAAGAAATCTACCATGTGCTTATAGGGAATAAGCTTTTCATTTTTTGTTTCATAGTCATCATTCACTTGTCGGATGACTAATTGAGAATCTCCATAGACTTGCAAATGCGTGATGTTACAGTGGACTGCTACTCGGAGTCCTATAACTAGTGCTTCATACTCTACAATGTTATTGGTACAATGAAAAGTTACTCTGTAGGACTTTGGAATAGCATCACCTTGAGGGGTGACAAACAAGATGCCTGCTCCGAACCCGAACTTGGTATGGGACCCATCAAAGTATAACTTCCATTCATTAGAGGATGTGAAAGCAAAGACCGATTCATCTGGAAAATTGGTCAACATGGGATGATCATCAGAAATAGGAGCCTCTGCAAGTTGATCTGCTATGACTTGTCCTTTTATAGCCTTTCACTCAATATATTCAATGTCAAATTCACTAAGAATCATGACCCACTTTTCTAGGCAACCCGTCAAAGCTGCTTGGCTAAGCAAGTATTTTAGAGGATCAATTTTTGCAACCAACAATGTTTGGTGGCTCAACATATAATGTCAGAGCTTTTGCGTTGCAAATACCACCGCTAAGCATGCCCTTTCAATAGTTGAGTAGTTTAGCTCATATCCTACCAGTGTTCGGCTGATATAATAAATAGCTCGCTCTTTTTCGTTCTCATCTTGTTGGGCCAAGAGAACTCCTAATGCCATTTCAGTTGCAAAAATATACAATATGAATGGCTTTCCTTCTATCGGAGGCATTAGGATAGGCGGCGATAGTAAATAGTCTTTGAGAGCTTGAAAGGCTGACTGACATTGCTCAATCCATTTAAAAGAGACACCTTTATGCAGTAGATGTTGGAATGGATGACATTTGTCGGCTAATTGAGCTATGAAGTGGCGGATTGACTGGAGCTTTCCTTGCAGACTTCTTAATTGCTGGAGGTTTGAAGGTGGAGGCATATCTATTATTGCTTTAACCTTGGCAGGGTTGACCTCAATGCCTTTGTGGGAAACAATGTATCCTAGTAATTTGCCAGCTGTGACACCAAAGACACACTTATTTGGATTGAGCCTAAGTTTGTAGGTCTCCATTCGGTCAAAGATTGGGCCCAGGATGGCTAGATGACTATCTCTGGTGACAGATTTGCATAACAAGTCATCAACATAGTCCTCCATCAAAGTGTGCATGAAATCATGAAAAATTGTCGTCATTGCTCTTTGATATGTTGCGCCTGCATTTTTAAGACCGAAGGGCATCACATTCCAACAGTAGGTGCCCCAAGCATAGGTGAATGCTATCTTATGTTGATCTTCAGGAGCAATGCAAATTTGGTTATAACCAGAGAAACCATCCATTAATGAAAGCATCTCATATCCAGCAGTCATGTCCACTATGATGTCTATGTTTGGCAATGGAAAATCATCCTTAGGGCATACTTTATTGAGATCCCTAAAATCTGTGCAGATTCTAATGCCCCCAGTTACTTTGCTAACTGGTACTAAATTTGAAATCCAGTCCGCATAATCAATGGATCTAATGAAGCCCACATCTAGTAATTTTTTTAGTTCCACCTTGACCAAAAGAGCCACCTGGGGATGCATCTTTCAAAGTTTTTGTTTGGCAGGCTTGGCATCGGCTTTCAATGGCAAATGATGAAGGACTAATTCTGGATCGAGGCCAGGCATATCTGCATAGGACCATGCAAAGCTGATCTTCTTCTCAAGAAAGAAATTGACAAAATCTATCTTTTCCTGTTTTGATAGAGAAGCAGCAAAATGAATGACCTTAGGGTTGTCAGGTGTACCCAAATTGATTTCCTTGGTCATTTCCACTAGCAATGTTGATTTGTCCTGACTTGATAGGGATATGTCCACTCTTCCACCTTTGGGTGCCTCAGAGAGGTTTTCACCTGCAGGTACGTCTTTTCTTTTTACTTTTGTATGATCAGAGAGTGCCTTACGGTTTTCACTTGAAGATCTATTCTTTTGATTTTTTACTGTTTCTTTTCTTTTTTCATTTTGATGACTGGAAGAGGGAGTTGACTCCCCGAAATATGCCATGGAATCCAAATTGATAGCAAATCCTACCTTATGATCACCTTGTGGCATGCCTTCCCGTAGTCCAAGGAATTCTGCAATTGCTTCGTCATTTTGAAAATAGTCCAATGTGAGTGGTTCTTGTTGGTCATGTTGGATAAGCTGGGGATAGATGAGGGGCATGCCATCATCGGTTGTAAGGAGAGAGAGGGCTGATATGGTGAGGATGTGAACATCTGTGGTGCCACTATCCAAACTACTTGTATCGGATTCAGAGCTTGGATCCCAGAATGACTCTATCCAAGCATGGGGACATGTTTTAGGAAGAGGAGGTATTTCATGTTTGTCTTCCATAGGCAAATTATCAGGGTTAATGAAAATATTGTCGAGGGCATAGGAGCTAGAAGAAAAAGAACTCCACTCCCATTCATTAGAATCAGTTTCGGGTCGGGTATCCTTAGGTGTTATTTCATCGTCAGAATCATGCCCTTTTCGACATGTGGGCACTTTGGTAGATGTGGATCCAATTCGCAATGGTACAAAACCTAACCCCAAAGTTGGAGGTCACCTCTTAGGTATGACAGGTTCTAGCCTTCCATTGTTGTTCAGGCCTAAGCCACTACAGCCGTCATATCCTTTCTTTTGCAGCATAGTAAACCCTTTGTCGTATCATTCCACTAGCAATCTAACAGGTGGGGTCTCAGTTGGATCTTTATAAAGCCAATCTATGACATCATCATCTATAGTTTCTTTGTCAAGTTCACCCCATCTTGTAAATGTAGTGGGAGGCTGATATTGAATAATGACCTTAGGTTCCTTTTGCAATAAATGGGGTTTACCATATGATTTTGGAGATATTGGCGAATTCCCGATGAGGAATGTTTGATCCATTGAATATTCTCTGCATCCTTGGTCTTGTATCTTCAATTTTCCCTTGACAACATCTAACAATTGATTAGGATCCACATAACTATGTGATTTGGCCTCTCTATTGACTAGGACTTGCTATTGAGGGGTATCCTTTAGAGTAGCACAAAATTGGAATGGATTAGGATCTCCTAGAATTGTTATCTCAGTTCCATTGTAAGGATATTTTAAACATTGATGATAGGTGGATGGAACTGCTTTCATTGCATGGATCCATGGACGGCCAAGGATCATATTATAAGGGAGATCAAGGTCGAGGACTTGTAGGAAAGTGTTTTCTATCACTGGACCAACTCTGATAGGCAATGTAATTATCCCTTTGGATGGGCACTCAGCATCATCATATGCTTTGATTGTTATTCTTTTGGAAGCATCAATGTCATTTTTTGTATACCCAAGGCCAATAACCACTCTCAAAGTACAAATATTAAGACCTGCTCTGCCATCTATCAAGACTCATCGGATTTTGCAGTTATGAACAAAGACTTCAAGGTTTAAAGGATCATTGTGAGGGAGCTTATCAGGTGAGATATCATTGTCAGAAAATGCGACATTTTGGGAAATAGCTAAATGTCCAATCCAGGCTTGAAACTGGTCAACATCAATATCTGTCAGGATAGTGGACTCAATTAAAGCTTTATCCAGGACTGCACGATGCATGGGAGACATTTTTAATAACTCAAGGATTGATATTTGTGTAGGTGTCTTTCCTAGATGATCCAAAAGATTATACTGACTTGCAGGAGTTGGCTTGGGAGGAGCTGCAAGAGCTCCTTTCAGGACTATTTTGGATCGACGAGTGGTGACTGCGCAAGAAGGATCTTGTCCCTTTATTCTCAAGGTGGAAACATACTCATTTGACGCAGGAAAACAATTAATGACATTGTTATAACCAGTATTTGCATAATTTGTTGTTTGGGCAGAGTTGGAAGAAGACGCTTTACACTTGTCATGATCAAGCAAAGGAGTTTTGAAAATAGTATGGTCAGCATTAGAGGTCACATGGGGTGGATCTACCTCAATTACTCCTTGCTCTAATAAATCTTGAATTATATGTTTCAATTGGAAACATGATGTAGTTTTGTGTCCTTTGGACCGATGATACTCACAGCACGCATTATCATTCCACCAATGCGGTTTTACCGCTGGTTCTGCCTTGATTTCTGGTAGCTTAATAAATTTTGCTTGTATCAATTGTCTTATTACTGATTCAATAGGCTCTCCCAATGGCGTAAATTGTCAAGGAGGCCCATCCTATGATCGGAAGGGTTTGCACTGCTAGTTTTGTTGTTGGCCTTGTTGTTGATTATATTGTTGAGTATGCTATTGTTGAGCATGTTGTTGGTATTGTGGCTATTGAGTAACATTGCTCACTGGTGCTTGATTTTGTTCCATAGTCGACATATTAGGAACACTTAATTTCTTGATTGTGAATGGGGGTTGATTTGCATTCACCGCTCTTGCATCAACAACTCCATCATTAGCGACATTCTTGTTCTTATACCAAAATCTATTTCTGTCCCCTGAATTGTTCATGTTGTCATTATCTTTGTTAAGCTTAATGATTCCTTTAGCTACAAGAGCCATTTCAATGTTCATTCCCTTCTTAATGAGTTTCTCAATAGTACTGGGACTTTTCAATTTCAATTCATAGATCATTTCTGAGACCAAATTTTGGATAAACAAATTCACTTGTTGTTCTTCAGGTATATCGAGGGAAGAATGACTATACAAGCTTTGCCATCATTGCAAAAAAGTCACTAATGATTCACCTTGCTTTTGCTTGGTATTGCATAGATCTGACATGGTTACATCACTGTCGATGTTGAATGCAAAGTGAGATATAAACTTTTGAGCCAATTCAGACCAAGTCTTTATATTTCCTAGCAGATGCGAATACCAATCCATGGATTGTCCTGTGAGACTTCGTGCAAATAATCACATTAAATAGGTGTCCTCATAGCTCACTTCAGTACATGCTATGAAAAATGCACGAATGTGATCTTTTGGATTGTCGTTCCCTTTATATTTTTGAAAATTAGGTGCTTCAAAATGCTTAGGGAATGGAGGCATGTATAAGCTCTTGTCAAATGGATTAGGACATAAATCTTGATCTGTATACAATTTCTTTGTCCCTTTAGTTTCTAATGCATCAACTTTTCATTGCAACTTCTCAAGTTGTTGCGCAATTGTATCAAAATTTAGAGGTCCATCATTAATCCCAGTTGGTATTCTTTGTCTATACATCACATTTCCGATCGGTTGTTGATACTCTGAAATGGCCATTTTTGGTGTCTCCAGCATATAATGTTCTTGGTACATCTCTTGTTGTTGTGGTTGTCATATGCCTTGATATCGACCTTGTTGTTGTGCTTCTTGGAGCCTAGGTTGATATTGCAATTGAGTAGGTTGTTGATATTGCACAGGCGCCAATTGTGGTTGTGAAGTAGGATAGCTTGTTTGCCTTGGCACATATTGAGGCACATGTTGTTGATGCTGATGAATCAGAATTTGTTGACTTTGTGCCAATTATTATCGCAGTGTGTATCCCATCATTTGTAAAAAACTTTGTTTAGGTGCTTTTCGTTGCTTCTCCGTAGGATGGGGTATAGCACTTGCATTAACTTGCTGTGTTGTTTGTCCAATCCATTGTGATGGTTGCAAGTTTGCATTAACTTGTAATGGTGCTAAAGGCGCTGCGATTTGTTGTCGAATGCAAAATTGTTATTGTGGTACATTGCTTGTTTGCACATTCGATTGTACCTTTTGTATATGACTTAATTGTTGCAACAATTGTTGTTGGTGCAAAACACTATCCGTAGCTCTTTGTGTCGCCATTATCGAAGGATTTGTTGCAATAGTGTTTGGCAAAGATATTGAACTTAACGGGACATAAGAACTTTGTTGCATCGTGGAGTTATTTTGGACATTGGTGACATTAGGCATTCTAGTTGTGAAGCTTTCCTGCATCTTAGATTTTGATCCAATTTTATGCATGTAAGGAACCACTTCTTGTTGAGGGACAGCTATCAATATTGGTGTGGTCTTCATTTGATCTTGTGTTACAGGTGTTGCATTGAATAGTGGATTATTTATTGTCTCAAATGGTGACTTCTAAGGAATGGTCACTGTCAATGCCTTTGAAGCACGTTTACTCATCAATGTAGGTTGAGTTGCTTGTCGTGTATTTTCTTCATTTGAATGCAGGGAAAAACTTAACAACTCACCGCTTTGTTTTTCTTGCACATTGATTTGTTCACTTGAAGAGGTCACATTACTCATCATGTTAAGATACTTTTGTGGAAACATCTTAAAGACCTTGTTCAAGAACTTATCCATCTTTTTTGTTATCTTAGGATCTTGAAGGAACATATCAATCTCATCAGAAGCATCAGAATCGGATGAAGAATCTGGTTGGATATTTGGATTCATTTCTTGTTGAATGCCTTGATCTAAACCAAATCCTTGTGAGAGGGTTTGTTCTTCATATAATGTTTGAGTTTGAATGTCATGTTGCAGGTGTGGTTGATTCCAATTGAAAGGTGCACTTCCTCTTAGAGTGGGTGGAACACTCCCATGTCCTGGTTTCATAGGTACAAACACTAGTTCATATAATGGAGGTGGTCCAAGTTGAACCATTCCATATGGTGGTAGAGATGTGTTTGATGAACCTTCGATTTGCACTGTTTGACTAGTTTGAAACTGCGAATTTGCTATGTTGTCCATGGGTTGATACATTGGTTTGCCCATCTTTTTAGATTTTGATCTTGTCTCAATAGGCATGTCACTTATGCAAATGCAATATTTTTGGAATTTTCAAAGATAATATAAGCTATGCAACTAAATGAAAACTTGAATAGATGAAAATGAAATCTATGTTTTTGGTTTTTTTTGAAAATTTTGACAACTTATGAATGCAAATCTAAGAGAGGGACCCTTGGGAAATTGGAATGATGTCTAGACCTCAAAGGACAAAATGACAATGTCTCCCCTATATGCTTGGATACTAAGCTAGGTTTGAAAAAATGACATGGATGACAAAAGGACAAAAGGTTTGACAAGGTCTAGACTTCCTAACAATGACTTAGGGTTTATCAAAGATTTGGATTACTCAAGTATGGCAAAACCTAGTTTTGGCACTATATGTAAAGGGACAATTACTATGCAAATAACCCTAATATGATAATGACCTAAGCTTAATGAAGAGACCTAGGGTATGCAAATATGAATGTATGAAAATGATATGACTCTAATACAAGAGGACACATGCAAATGGATGTCCCTTATTGATATGCAAAAGAGTATGACCTAGGTGAGACTTAACCTTGGTACTTGGAAATGAACTTTGCAAAATGCAACCTAGAATGAACCTAAATGCAAGTGACATGAATGTTGAGATAAGATTTTGAACAATGTTTGCTAACCATGTTGAAGATGAGTTTTGAACCTTGTTGAACTTTTGTTGGATGAATGTCTTTTGTGTTTAATCTTATGTTGGATCAATTTAGCCTTGTTTTTGAAATGATACGCAATTCAACTTTTGACAAGCAAAGAATACAAGATATTGCAACTTAGACTCAAGACAATCATGCTCATTCACAAATTTCTTATGGTAGGCAAGGACATTAGGTACTTGAGAGGTAGACTCATTATGAGATTCAAGGACAATACATAGATGCTTGACCCCACGGGCTCCCCTCCATGGAACTCACTTCTTAGGGCAGCCAAGCATCAGTCCCCATAGAAATCTCCCCATGGAAAACTTAGTATCTCTTCCAAGTATCCGAACTTGTCCTTCTCAAGCAACTAGAAGGGTTTTCGGCCTCTAAAAACAAGGTGTTTAGTAAGGATTTCTGTTAAGTGTTACTCCTTGATGTCACACAAGCATGATTGAGACATTAAGCCCATCAAGATACCAAACAAATGTAGTCATGAAAGCATGATTTAGACCATGAGGTCCTACTTAGATGTTGATATGAGAAAGAGTCCAAGGGTCATCACTTCCCAAGTAACTGCAATTCCCACGTAACCCTTCCTTCAAAGCTTTCGCCCATCAGGTATTTGTTTATAGTGAGTTAGAATGCCAAGGTATTCTAGCCATACTCACTTTGGGTCATTCCCTTCTCACGATTCTCACTTGCTTGGAAAAGCAAAGTGGTCGGGAAGGCAGGCCCTCTAAAGGTGACAAACAATCAAAGACACGAGCATGGTATCAAAGATCTGGATTTCTGATCACCCTAAGATGGATGAGAGCATACTCTCCTACTCCAATGTCACACTCAACAATCAAAGTAGAAACATGTTCATTCCAACCTATTTAGAAATCACTAGGTGCCTAAAAATTAATTGCAAACACCAAGTTTAGTTGTTTTTCCAAGGCAACCTGCAAAACCCAAGTTAGAAGTTTGAGGTGTTTATTCTTTGACTATCAATTCTACATAACACATGTTAGTAGTTTGATTTGTTGTCTTTACCATGCATATGCCAAGATACTGCACAGATAATTAGTACCAAAAACCAAAACACAGAAAATAGAATGCAAAAACAAGACAATTTTCAAGTAAAACACTGCATTTTTACCTTTGTTCTGGACTTTACACAGGCGCAGAAGTCATGACACAGGTGCATAAGTCATGACACAGGCACAGAATGTCTTCAACATAGGCACAGGATGCTTAACACAGGCGCAAGTTGTCTTACACAGGCGCAAAATGTCCCAGAAAACCCTGCACTACCCTATTTTTGGGTTTTTTGGCCTGCAAATCAACTCATAAGCACTCAAAGACATAGTAAAGGGGTTAGATGGTTAGTGTTCACGTCGGGTTCACCAATTAATGTACGTTAGGAAATAGAAATCATCACAAGAACAATATCAAAATACTAATCATTAGCTCAATCATGAAAGCACAAATGCAATGATAAATCCTAAACACATTCAATAGAGACATAAAGATAAAACATTCAAAGTAAGTACTATGCAAACCAGATATGGATATGAATGCTTCCTTCATGCGGCTCCATTGTTCTTCTTTCCTCTCCAAATAGTTTTTGTTGTGGATCTCACCTACAAGTGCACATACATGATTGAAAGCAAGTAGGTAAGAAAATTGCTCAAAAGTACTTGAAGCATGATTGATTAGAAATTCGATAGTCTGATTAGGGGATTTGATTGAAGAAATTCATCCAATTTATAGAAAAATTGGAGAAAAGATCAAATTAGCATGAAATGGATATTAGAAGCAATTGATTCCAAAATGGGAAAAATGAGTGAAAAGAAGAAGGTTATGACATATTGCCAATGCAAAGCTTAGAGGACTAGAACCTTATGACATCTTGCTATGCCAAGAGTATGACGCATGAAGCACAAAAATAGGGAGCACTAAAGACAAGTTAATTAGGTGGAAATTAAAATTAGGAAATTAGAAAATAGGTGGAAATTAGGAATTAGGAAATAATGAAATTAGGAATAATGAAATTAGGAATATTGAAATTAGGAATAATGAAATTAGGAATTAGGAAATAATGAAATTAGGAATTTAGTGAATTTCATAATAATTTCTCATTTATTAATAATTCACAAAGAGGGAATTTTAGGAAATTAGGTAGATTAATTAATAAATTATCATTTATTAATTAATTCACAAAAAGAGGAATAATTAGTTAGCCAGTTAAATGAAACATTTAATTGCGACGCGAAGACTTAGGATAAATAAATAATTTATTAATCCTAAAGGAAGAAATGATAAACAAGGTTAAATTATTAAATCACGAAACCCTAGAAGATGAATTAGGTCTTGATGAAAGACAATTGACTTGAT
Organism: Cryptomeria japonica; assembly: GCF_030272615.1. Lineage (NCBI taxonomy): Eukaryota > Viridiplantae > Streptophyta > Pinopsida > Cupressales > Cupressaceae > Cryptomeria > Cryptomeria japonica. Next base: position 551,733,747 of record NC_081414.1, on the reverse strand, counting down.
CATGATTCTGATTAACAAAGGACCAATGTAATAAATGATTTGATTGATAAATGCGCCAATTGACGAGGAACAATGACTAATTGATCCAAATTGACATAATTGAAACAGACAACGATCGATGACAAATCGATGGCAAAATGACAAGATCAAACAAGAGGACAAGAATTGATGACAAAATAGATTGCAAAATGACAATATTGAAAATGACCATGATTGATGACAAATCGATCGCCAGATGACAAGATTGATAAGAGGACAACGATCGATGACAAATCGATCGCAAGATTGACAGGAGGACAAAACCCTAATTAGGATTGACGATGTCCAAAATAATGACAAATGAGCATGCACATTGATGCAATAAGATAAAATCAATCAAAATCATGACTGGATAGTGTTGTCGACAAGACCAAATTCGAGAGCGAGATGAATGAAGAATGTAGAAGAATGACTCAATGCTCGCAAATGATAAAGACCAAGTGCAAAACATGGAAGAAATGTTAATGCGACGCAAAAACCTAAAATGAGGCAATGCGCAAATGTTAAAGTATGACTCCGCATGCGTTGACCATTTTTAGGTGTCTACAATGGGATGCAACACAATGGAGACATATCGGTTAGTGAGGAGACCAACTCAAAATAATCACACACAAAGAGGCATCTCATAGCACTAGGATGTACAAGGAAAACCCAAGATGGGAAAAACCTTGGTGAGCAATGTTGCTGGAGTCTACTGCTCCAATCCAGCCTCCTAATGAAAACACTATTACAAAGTTTAGGGCACCAACCCAAGGAGCACCAACCCCTGACTCTAGGGCACCAACCCAAGGAGCTACAACCCCTACCTGATTTATGGGCTACAACCCAAAGGAGCTACAACTCCTGCACTAAGCTACAACTCAGTATTCACAATATAAACAACAAATACATAAGTTTATTATCTTGTTGCAAGTGAATCTTGCAACCATTTCATACAATCTTCCCTATTGGTAAGGTATCTCCTCAGCCTTACCAGTTCTCTTCTCACTCTGACTGAATCTCCACCAACTAAGTCACTATCCTACTGGATCTTTTCTTCTTACTCATTGCTCTCTCTCTTCTCATTGCTGCTACTTACCAGTTCACCTTTCTCTCTGTCGATTCTCACCTCCTTCAGCTCTTTACTGCTCTCCATAGGTACCATACTTAGTTAGTTATATTCCTGCCTACTCTACAACTTCCTTCACCTTTTCTTTGTCGATATGGACACTACCGCTTCTGCTCTTCTACTGGTTGAACACTTCAACCTAGTTCTCCCTCCCTCTTAGTCTCTTCTCATATATTGATGGAGCACTTCACTATTTTTCTCTTACATGCAGAAGTAACACTTAGTCACTTTGCAATAGCACAATCTTCTACAATTCAGCAGCTAGAACTATCTCTTAGGCTCATGTATTTATGACCCAGACTTCCTGCCAAAAACCAATTCAAACTTGGCACCTTAGGGTTTTCTTCACTGATCATGAGACACATTCAATCCAATCAAATCCAATCGGATCACAACTCAAAGATGTCTATCTGCACATATCTGCAATTTACATGCCTTCCAGAACATGCCTTCCTTCTTCAGCAGCCTGCAATCAATCTTTCATCTTTTCTCAGTCAATCACCATAAATGGCCTAGCTGTCTCCTTTACCTACTTCAATCCATACAATCAATCTATCCTAGATCTCAAGCCGTACAACTCTGCAACTCTACCTTGAGCTCTATAGTCACCATTAATTTTGGACCAATCACAACTACTTCTTCGACCTGTGCAGGTTTCATCGACCACTTCATCTTCATGTGGCATCATAGTTGGTATCCACCTCATCACACTACTTTGTTGGTTTAGCTTGGTCATCAACCACACACTCTATATGTTCCTCTTCACTTCCAGTTAACTAATCCTACCAGTATCTCGCATTCTACTGGTTCACTCATCATGTCTGCACTTGCTGAGTTGCCAGAGGAACACGTAAATTGGTCTTCAAACATGTTTATCCAGATCATGCACATCTCTAACAGATGGGACTTTTCTACACCTGCACCTTCTCCATATTACCATTGAGACATATTGATGACACCAATTTATCACACTCCAACTATTCTGCAACAACCTTCTTTTAGCATCCCGGTATCCCATGTATATTCTTGCAGACTCACTAGCATTCTTCTTTATTAAAATGGTTCTTCCTTCTATAGGAGGATGGTCACCAGGTTGTCATCAATGACAAAACAATAATTCTTCTCCCATACCGATCCATCTTCTATACCGGTTGACATCAAACTCTAATGCCAACAACCTCTTGTATGTGGGAAAAGTGGAGCTATAAAACTTAAAATGTGAAAATTAAAGCTCAAAGAGGCTTGTCCACACACCCATGGGACTTCTTGGTGCAAGTTATGGAGTCATGAAGAATGACTCAACTTCCCAAGGATGGTTCCATGGTTCTCTATCTCACAAGGTCCCTCAAGCCAATGCCTTTGCTCTCAGATCACTGAGCAAAGTGGCTTAGGGATGACAAATGCAAGAACGAGGGATGCTTATGATTGATTTAGTTATGAAAATGCATCCTATCTATGTATGATTCTACAAATTCAATAAACTAGATTATAAGATGACAAGGTTAGTAGCAATACTATCGTAACATGATACACTAGTTTATGAATTAAGCTAATGATAAAGGAAATAGTCTAAAATGCTTATTAGATTTATTCCTATAACAAAGAGAAGCTAGATGTGTTAATAAAATTGAGCATAAATGAGATACTAAAGCTTGCATGGATCCTTAAAATGGAGGAATGAGAGCTCTATTTATAGTGAAAATAGGGCAATGGATGGTCAGGATTGAAAGAGTTAATCAAGGGTCAAGTTTGAAAGTTGACGATCCATGTTTTCAATTTTCACCAATGAAATGGTGAAAATTGTCAACATAAGGCTGGTTGAGAGGAGATGTAAGAAGCATTAAATGCTTGAGAAGACCTCATGGTTACCCTTGGAGGTAAGGGTTAAGGTTATGTTAGGGTTATCCATTGCCTAAAGCTTTTACCCAAGGGGTAAACTCTTGTGCAAAGGTTAAAGGAATAACCATGGTCAAAGCAATAAATGTTTGATGAGACCCTTAGGTTAGATGCAGGTTAAGTTAGGCAAAAAGTCTCTAACCATGCCACTAAGGGTTAGTTAACCATTAATGGTTTGAAGACTTTGGGGACAAATTTATAAGAGTTCTTCCAAATTTGGGGGCATTCAACAAGTTAGCTTGTTGAATGGATAAAGGCTTTAATTCTTTTTGAAGACTTTACTCCAAATTTCAGAAGTGACCTCCTCAAATTTAGGGAAAGGGGATAATGGATGGGTTTAGGTTAATTGATTAGGATTAGATGGATTCTAGAAGAAATTAGGAATAGGGTTAGGAGGCAAGTGGGAGATGTAGGAAAATGCAAGTGGGTGAGGGAAAATAGAATTAATTAAAATAAATTTCTTTATTTCATTTTGGTTGCAAGTTGGGGATTTAAATAGATTAGATTTATTTAATTGGGGTAAACTATTTAATTAAATGTGAATTTAATTAAAAGTAGAGAGAAGGGTTTTAATTAAATAAAATGATTTATTCAATTAAATGATGCAAAAAGGGCTTAAGTGAATTTAACTAAATAAATTGAATAATTTACTTAATTAAATAGAGGAATGAGAGTAAAATGAACATTAAATATTCATTTAGGAATATGGTCATTTTTATATGTCTACATTTTGCCCCTCTTTGAAGTGATGTGTGTGCATGTTGATTCAAAGAAAATGATGTGTCGTCGTGATTTAGTTATGATCAATTTTTTATGTTGTTTTGAGATTTTCAAGTCATGCCCTAGATTTGATAAACGATGTTGATAATGATGATGATAATGCCCCCTCGGGAGATGAATCAAAAATTTTGAAAATTTGATTTGATTTAGATAAATTTGATAAATTTCATTACATTGTACAATTTCATCTATGTTGAATATGGTAATTTGATTCATCTCCCGATATTGCCACTTGGTAGGTTTGTAGGAGATACCGCAAGCAATTTTACGCGTCCCTCCATGTAACTCTAATTTTGATTTACCCTATATAAAGGGAAAAAGTGATTTCTTTTGTCTCATTTGTGCTTGTTGACTTTGGAGAAAGTGACACTGGGAGAGAAGTCAATATGTCGATTCTATATTCTTGTCATCGATTTGAGTGCATTCGGAGGTATCAGAGGCCTACCGCGTATGGAGCACCAGTAAGTCAACCTTTGTGACCCCTTTTGGATTTTTTATTTTGTCATTTTTTATCATGATTTTGATTTTGACATGCGGATTTTACGTTTTAGCGCATCGGGGTCAAAGCGTAGCGCATATGATAAATTTTGTAGCACGTAGGTTTTAAAGAATTAGGGTAGCGTCTGAAAGGTTTTGGGTAGCACATCGCTAGGTTAGGATAGCGCAAACGATTAGCTTAGTGCACTAGGGTCACAGGGTAGCGCAGAGGGTAAAATGGGTAGCGCATAGGGTTTCTAGGGGGTCGCATGGGTAGGTCTAGATAGCGCGTAGGTATGACCTAGCGCATAGGGATAAATACGCAGCACAAAAGTAGGATAGAATAGCGCATGGGGTAGCTTTAGCGCTTGGGGTAGGTTAGGTGGTGCGTTGGAAGAAAAGGGTAACACATAGGTTTCGGCTAGCGCATAGGGTAGATTGGGTAGCACTTGGAAAGGACAGGGTAGCACATGATAAGTAGTTTAGCACATAGATAAAATAGTTTAGTGCATAAGCAGAAAATTTTGGGTAAAGTAGGATTTTGGATGAAGAAAGATAGGTAATTTTTTGCCAGTTTTGTCGGGATAGGTGCAAATTATCAATCTGCGAGTCTCCTATCATTGTTTTAATAAGTTTGTCCAATATGAGTTCTGATATATCTTGATTTGATTTGCGATTTTTCAAGTTTGATATAGATTTGATGCAAATTTGATATGATGTGGTTTTTGATATGAATGTGGAGCTTGAGTTGTTTTACAAGCTGATATGGATATGAAACTTGAGTTGTGTTACAAGTTGATTTGATTATGGAACTTGAGTTGTGTTACAAGTTGATTTGATTGTGGAACTTGAGTTGTTTTACAGGTTGATATGGATGTGAAACTTGAGTTGTGTTACAAGCTGATATGATTAGATATGAAAATGGATTGATATGATGTGGAACTTGATTTAGATTTTCAAAGTTTCAAGTTTTGATATGAATTTGATTTTGGTATCTATGTTGCGAGGAGGAAACTGATATTGGACCTCTTTTACTTTTTGACAAGAGTGTCTTGGAGTGGTACAGTCATGTGAGTGATTTTTGAGACCGTGGTCCTTGATACCACGATTGACATAGGAAGATAGAGATATTATTGAGAGGTGTGGCCTAACCTCATTGTTAGATATGCCTCGATTTATCATGAACCGAGGTTTATTGACTGCATTGGCGGAGAGCTAGCATAGTGACATGAACACCTTCCATTTGGCGACAGGCGAGATTATAGTGACGCCTGAGGATTGCTACCGAATTCTATGAATTCTTGTGGTAGGTGCATTGCTTCATTCTAAGAAAACTGAGGAGGGTGGGACTGAGGCACTTTGCTGGATCTTTTAGGATGATACTATTTGCGGGTATGAGATCCCTTGGTAGGAGTTTTTGGATTTGGATTACGCGCCTCTACCATCAGTTCTGGTAGGCTTCATAGGTGGTTTCTTATGTCCTGACTGTAGGTCAAAGGGACTAGCAGTGGGGTGAGGATTGGTTCTGGAGGATATGGTGACATAGGGTTGCCGATTTGCATGGGGGTCAGCTATGTTGGCCCACTTATACAGGGATTTACACCAGGTGGTATACCTAGGTCATGGCAGTTTATCAGTTGGAGTGACACTGCTATAGGTATGGACGTGGGAGAATATTCTCGTAGCTAGGCCATTGGCAGACATAGATAGGCCTGTTGGGTGTGCCTACGCATATGGATATAAAGGGATAGTTATCCAGCGTAAGCTGGGTAAACTAGAGCACTAGAGGAGAGTGTTGGATGATATTGATATGGTCATCTGGCGACCATATATAGGTTACGAGGTATGGGCTGAGGATGGGATGGAGATGCCCTATGTCTTCATGACCAAATATTTGATAGGGTGGATGCCCTTTGTTATTGAGAGGTTTCTGCATAGCCGAGTGCTATAGCAGTATGGCCGATAGCAGGGGATTCCATAGGGAGCATGTTTTTATGCTCGACGGAGATAGGATATTTCAGATTGGGGACCGATGATTGATAGCAGGGCAGCAGTGGAGGAGTTCTTTCATGTAGTCGGCCAGATTTGGGATTATGCCCCTAAGATAGTGGATGCAGGGATGACAAATGAGTTTGCATCACTTTTGTAGCACGTGCAATGGCTTAGATATCAGATCCAATGGAGATGATTCCCACTTTTGATGATGATGAGGATGATTAGCAAGGAGAGGCTGGTTAGGAGATAGAGGATGGAGGGGGTGATGATGGAGGAGGTGGTGATGGAGGAGGTGGTCGAGGTTGGCGAGGGGAGAGGAGGAGATTGGATCGAGGGAGACTTGATTGGGGGAGGAGAGGAGAGAGAGGTGGAGATGGTGGTACCAGAGGGATACAAGGTGAGAGGGTAGGGCAATGGGTGGCCATGGATAGGGGGAGAGGAGGTTTGGCTATCAAAGCTAGAGGGGAGGAGAGGGTTGGCGAGGTGTTAGCAACAGTGGGAGGGTATGATGACATGTGATGAATGGCCTAGAGGAGGAGGTCAGATGTTTTACCTCCACCTACACCAAGGATAGTTAGAGGGACAGGGGGGTACCCCTTCATAGGTACCACTGCAGATGCAGATTCCAATACATGTGGAGGATGCACATATTAGATCATTGCAATTTTTAGTGTAGCACTTATAGACATAGTTGCTAGCACATCAGCGTCAGATTACTCAGCTGACCATAGAGCGTGATACTGAGATAGGGTGGTTGGGTCGAGTAGAGGAGCTCACAGTGAGTTTGCAGAGAGTTGCAGTAGGTTGTCCGATGAGAGACACCTTAAGAGAGCTGGCTTTGAGAGCCAAGGAGGTGGAGTACTATAGGAGACATTATGAAAATGCGGTGCCAAGTGTAGAGTTTTACACAGTCGAGATCTAGTCGATCCTGAGAGACTGGGTCGAGGACGGAGAGAAGAGGCATGATAGGGCCTACCTTCTCCCTTAGGAGATAGTCATACTTGAGAGACGTTGTCTCCATTGTATTTTGATCATTTTGTTGCATTGGCACAGACATGACATATTTTGTATATTGACCATTATTTGAGATATATATATGACATCATTTTCTTTGATCCTTGTGTTATGGATTATGCTTTTGATTATTCTATGATGATGCAATGCTTAGATAGATGTATGTGATGTGATATGTGATGAATATGATGTGATAATGCAGGATTTTTGAGATGTATCTTGAAAATGAGATGTATGATAATGATATGCTGTGAGATGTATCTTGAAAATGAGATGTATGATAATGATATGCAACTAATTAATTTTGAGCATCCTCATTTTGTATTTGTCATCCCTGTATAGCCACATGCTGTTTGCTTTCTTTGTATGTATCATCATTGAGCATTGATTAACTTTGGGATATGTTGAATTTTTATACAACGATAATGGTATATTTGAACCATAATGACCTGAGAAAAATTTACATGATTTTTGATTTTGCAAGATAGCACAAGTGTCAAGATATAATTGAATCAGGATGACCTAAGTGCGGATTGCGTAGAAACAAACAAGATTAAATCATTTGCATGTGTGATGTGGAATCATGTCTTCAGTGATATGCTGTGAATCACGTTGCGAGAAAAGTATCGACACATTACAGATGATCACCTCACAGACAAAAAACTAAGAAAATATTGGAGTCCCCACAACATTCTCTAGCTTTGAAGCATTGTTGAGAAAATTTAGAGGATCCAACAATTCAAAAAGTTCAAGTGCAAAAATAGTCAAAACTTTATGCAAGATACAACATTTGATATTTCAGAAAATCATCCATCATATTTTGTGAATCCTATTAAGCGATCAATGTTTTGCTTTGCGATTATGCGAGTATTGTTTTGTTGGATATGAAGTTCTGAGTTTGTGACAAGTTTTGACGTTTCAAACATGTTGCAAGTTTTGATTACTGCCCCTAGTTGAGTGTAGTGCTTAATGTGGATATGTACAGTGATTACCAAACCATGGTGAGATGTGGTGAAAGGATATGTGGATAAACCAGGATAGTGACTATGCTAAGTATGACCTGGATGAATATTGTGATAAAAATGTTAGGTGATGGCCAATAGTGCTTGAATATGGATATAATGGTGTGGATATAGATAGAGGAGTTGTCCTCTCACAATAGCGCTTGTTGCCAGGTTTTCACCCATTGCTTTTATTGTACCTTTTTATTTACCTTTTTCTTGATTTTTTTTTTTTTTTTGACTTCTCCGTGCACTAGATTACTCAAGTGTAGTATTTCTTCAGATGAATGATGTTGGTTCATTCATTGAGCACATCTCCTTCTAAAGTTGTTAGCTGATAGGCACCTAATCCATAGGCTGATAAGATGACATAGGGACCTAACCAATTAGGTTCAAATTTCCCTTTCTTTTCTCGATCCTGCTGATTTGTAGGATTTTCCTTGAGTACTAGGTCACCAATTTTAAAAATTTTGGGAATGACCTTGTGGTTGTAGCTCATACACATGCGTTGCTGATATGTTTTGAGATGAGTGTAGGCACGTTGATGTCTTTCATCTAGAAGTTTGAGCTCTTGTAGTCAGTTAACTCGATACTCTTCATATGGGATTAAGCCTTTCAAAGAGACTCTAAGAGATGGAATTTCTACCTCCAAGGGTAAAATTGCTTCTGATCCTTACACCAATGAATAGGGTGTAGCTCCTATAGGTGTGTGGATGCTAGTTCTATAGGCCCAAAGTGCTGGATTGAGTTGTATATGCCAATCTTTGCCTGCATCATTCACTTTTTTCTTTAGGATTTTCAATATTGTTTTGTTGGATGCTTCTGCTTGACCATTCCCCTATGGGTAGTAAGGTGTAGAAAAATGATGTTGGATTTTGAATTTTTCACATAGTTCTTGTACATCTTGGTTTTTGAAAGGTCGTCCATTATATGTGATGATGGAGCTTGGAATGTCATATCTGCAGATCAAATAATTAAGGATAAAAGAAGCAATTTGTTTCCCAGTCACTGTGGTCATGGGGACTGCTTCGATCCATTTGATAAAGTATTCCGTTGTAGTTATAATGAACTTGTGTCCATTTGAAGATGAAGGATGAATTTTGCTGACCAAGTCTAGTCCCCACTGATAGATGGGCCAAGATGTTGTGAATGGCTACAGTTTCTATGCTGGTGCATGTATAAGATTGCCATGGATTTGGGATTTAGGACACTTCTTTGCAAAGTGATAAGAGTCTTTTTCCATTGTTGGCCAATAATATCCCATTCTTAGAAGCTTTTTAGCAAGAGTAGTACCACTTGAATGTGTGCCACATATACCTTTGTGAAGCTTGTGTAAAGCGGAGTTAGATTCATTATGATCAAGACAACAAAGAAGAGTACCATCTAGACCTCGATGGTACAAAGTATCAGCAGTAAGAGTAAAATGGGCAGCTTGCCAGATAAAGTTATGCTTTTGGTTTTGGGACATGTCAATGGGTAGGATATTGTTCTTAAGATAGTTGTAGATGGGTCCATATAATGGAGAGTTGGAACTAGTCAAGGCATAGATAAAATGGGATTCTGAATGGTCATAGGCAGGGGAGAACAATTGCTCTACCAGAAACTTGCAACGATTTTGTTGCTCTGGAATTTGCAGTAGTGAAGCGATAGTAGCCATGGCATTAGTTGCTCTGTTATCCAACCTTGGTATTTTCTCGAAGGTGATGTGTATAAAATATTGTTTGAAATCATCCACCATTCACTTGTAGGGTAGCAGCTTGTCATCTTTTGTCTGATAGTCATTGTTGATTTGATTGATGACTAGTTGTGAATCTCCATAGACTTTTAATTATGTGATCCTCCATTCTACAGCCATTTTGATGCCTATAACCAATACCTCATATTCAACAATGTTATTGGTGCATGGTAACATAAGGCTATATGATATTGGTATAGTGTGTCCTTCAAGACTGATGAACAAAATGCCAACACCTGAGCCATGTTGCGTGTAGAATCCATCAAAATAGAAGGTCCATTGTTTGGTGGAGATAGCGAGAATGTCTCTATTTGGAAATTCGATCTCCATAGTTTGTTTTCCAGGTAGTGGTGCTTCTGCCAGTTGATCTACAATTGCTTGTAGTTTGATAGCTTGTCATTCTATGTAGTGGATATCAAATTTACTGAGGATCATTACCCACTTAGCCACTCTACCTATAAGAGCTGCTTTACTGAGTAAATATTTGAGAGGATCAATTTTTGCAACCAGCTTGATTGTGTGAGCTAGCATGTAGTGTCAAAATTTTTGAGAGGCAAATACCACTGTTAGACAAGCTTTCTCAATGAATGTATAATTGAGTTCATATCCGTTCAATGTCCTGTTGATATAATAGATAGCTTGCTCTTTGCCCTTTTGATCTTCTTGTGCTAACAATGCCCCTAGTGAGATGTCTATTGTTGAAATGTAGAGAATGAGTGGCTTCCTTGCTATTGGTGGTACTAGAACAGGTGGGTTCATTAAATACTGCTTGATTTGATAGAAGGATTCTGCACATTTGGCTTCCCATCTGAATGGTACATTTTTATGTAGAAAATGATTGAATGGGAGACTCTTATCTGCTAGTTGAGAAATGAATTGCCTGATTGATTGGAGTCATCCTTGTAGAGATCTAAGTTGGTTGATGTTCTTTGGTGGCGGCATCTCCATAATGGCTTGTACCTTTGCTAGATCCACTTCAATACCTTTAGCTAAAACTATGTAGCCTAGTAATTTTCCTGATGTAACCCCGAAGACACACTTCTTAGGGTTGAGCCTGTTGGCATATGCACACTCCAATGAGACATTGTATGTGATTGAAGGTTTTGTCATTGATGGCAACCTTGCAATCCTATGGCATCGGCAAAGACATTATACCAGCATTAGCAAATCACACTCTACACCGGCACAAAAGAAAGGAAGTATACCAGCACAGAGGCCGACAAGATTTTTGTTATATAATATTTTGTTTATTATTGTAAGCTGACTTGGCAAATTGTAAAATGACTTATATATAAAAGAGATCATTGTAGACATTTAGGTGATGCGATGTAGAAGCATTAAGGAAAATATTAGGCAGACCTAATGTGCGAAATACAGGTCAAAGGGGTATATGTAAAGAATAGAGTAGGAACCGGTACTGAATCAGGCATTGAAGATGCTATTCTAAAGCAGTACAAGATATTAGATTTGTATAATCCTTATTGTAAGTCAGTGAGACTTCCCATTGAGCAGTGAGCTCTAGGCAGTTGGCCTTCCTACATGTGCAGGCCCCTATTGTAAGTAATATTCTCTTATTGGCCAGTGAGTGAATATTGTGGGTCACAAATCCCACTGAGGTTTTTCCCACACCGGGTTTCCTCGTTAACATCTTGTGTTATGGTGTACTTTTCATGTGGATGTACTTGATTCTATTTATTGCATTATTTCTTACATACCGCTACACTATTATATTATGTTTTGCATGTTTCAAGTTAGGAAATTCTAATCACCAGTTAGATATTGATTCACCCCCCCCTCTCAGTATCTGTGGGACCCCTAACAATTGGTATCAAAGCTTGGTCCTCTATTTTCATAAGCCTAACAACTTGAGGAAGATCTTGACATCAGTAAAGATGGAAAATCTGATGAAGCAACTTGAAGGAGCTCTTACAAACTATGATGTAGAGAAATTGAAAAATATCAAATTAGAAGATGATTTAAGGGCAGCTTAGGATATCATTCAGGTGCTTCAAGAAAATTTTACTGTTGCAAGAAATAAGAGAAGAGAACTTTGTGAAAAATTACAAAATGAGAATGATGAAAAGGAATCACTTAATGATATGATAAGCAAGTTGAAATAAGAGATCATGACAACAAATAATGAAATGCAAGATATGAATATGAGATTTTGCAAAGAAATTGAGGATAGGAAGAAGAATGAAGAAGAATTGACCAGAAGACTAAGTGATGCTGCAAATGAGAACACAAGACTTAGCTATGAAAATGACATGTTGAAGATAGATCTGATGCATACTCAGAATGACTCAAATGAACTGATGAGACAAAAAGAAATCTTGGAAAGAGAACTGGAAACTGCAAATCAACACAAAGAAAAATTCAAGAAAAGCTCAGAGGAACTTGGCACCTTGCTAAAGAATAAAAAACCTAAAGGTGACACTTTTGGAATTGGCTTTGAAGTTGGTGAAAGATCCAGTACTGCAAATACTCAGGATAACAGCAAACCAGTAAGACAACCTAATGCTTATAAATTCAATGGAAAATGCTTTAACTGTAATAAGTATGGTCATAGAGAAAATGAATGTAGATCCAGAAATTATCAGAATATCAACACACCCACAGGTCAATGTTCTAAATGCAACAAAGTAGGTCACAACTCTGAAAACTGTAGAATGAATGTGAGATGTTATGTTTGTGGGAGATTTGGACATTTATCTAATCAATGCAGAACACAAACCGGCATAGGTTATGGAAAAACTATTCAGAAAAATAATGTAACTTGTTATGCATGTAACAAGATTGGGCATATTGCTAAATTTTGTAGAAGTAAAGGAACACCGGTAGACAACAAAAGTTCTATCTTGAAAGGTAAAGAAAAAGTTGAAGATGTTAAGCAAGAATTCTCAAAACAATGGATTAGGAAAGCTGATCTAAATATTGAGAATACTCCTCCACCGGTAGAACCAACCAATGCTTCACTGGCAGGACATAATGATGCTTCACCGAAAGGACAGAGTAGTGCTCCACCGGTAGGAAGTTCTTCATCTAATTGAAGAAAATTTCCTTGAGGGTTTAGCAATCTAATGACACATGTGCTATTATTCCCCTGGTTAGAGATTAGAAGTTGAAAATTACTTATTACCGGCAAACAATGTTAAGTGAATACTTAACCAGCATGCAATTAATGTGGTAGATGGCAAAAAGACACTATAAAGTTAAGGTTTTGGCTCCATTTCATTTTACTGTGATTTCAAATTTTCTAAGAGTGCGAAGACTCCAAGCTAAGGCATTTCGAGCAAGAAGCAAGCACACTCCAAGAAATCATCCATCCAAGGTAGTAAAAGGTATTTAATCATAGCATCCACCTCTGCAATTGAATATATAGCAAACCCTATTGTTGTTGAAGTAATAAAAAGACCTAGGCCTATATTTTAGTTAGTTCCTAAGATAGCAAAGAAGGATGATACCTTAGGTGCTTTTTCTCAAATTCCTAAGGGAGTTGTATATGCTAAAAACCCCAGAATGTACATCCACTACAAAATTGAAGAGTTAGGAGATGAGGAAATTAAAACCATGTATAAAACCATGATATGTGATAATACTGGCAATATAAAGGATGAACACAAGATCATTGAGACCCTAGGATTTACAAAGATCCTTAGCATTCCTGAATTTCCAAAGGATGTGATTAGGATAGTTTTAAGTAGGGTACATGGAGAATTTTTCTAGTTAGATGCAATCCATAAGATCACCAAGGAATTTTTGAAAGTTGTCACAGGGTTATCGACCACCGATAAAAGACCAGATAAAACCAAGAAGGTTTCCAATGACCTAGTTATAGACCTAACTGGTGCAACATTTGACAAGAGGTCTCTAAGGGTTAATGATGTAAAAGATATCAATGTGAGATTCATCAGTATGATATTAGGATATAAAGCTACTCATGCTAGTAGACTTAATTTAGTTTCAAGCTTATGCATTAAGAGTGCTTATGACATGGTCACAGATAATGCAAAAATTGACATATGTGAGTGGTTAAAGGATGAATTAATTGGCAATCTTGGAAAGATCAAGAAGGACAAGAAAGGAACTTTCAGATTTGGAAATTTGTTAGTATGTCTGATGCTACACATAACAAAATAGGTTCCAAGCATAGGTTACAAAGAAATTGGATATGACATATTGATAGGCAAACAATTGACTGAACTATTCAATAACATGGGTGAGAACAAGGAAAACAATATTAATGACTTTTTCCAAGCATTAAAACCCAAAATGAAGAAAAGAGTAAGGTTGTCACAGAAGATTGTAGACAAATACAAAGATGATATATGTTTTGTCATCAAGAAAGATGAAATCTGGATGGAAGCGGTCATCCCAAGGATAGTTTGGGTAACCGAGATGAGATATCAAACATATGATCACATAGTTGAAACATATGCCAAAGCACTTCTGGAAGGCCTCAGAGAACCAAAAGAAGTATTTGGTAGTATGGAAACCATAGAAAGACAAATTCAATCAAAGAAAAGGGTGAAAAAGGTTGAGGCAGTTGTAAGGAAAGGGTCCAGACAAGCAAAAGCCATTAAGGAAGATGTATTGAAGAAAACCGGTATAATAGAGGATGAGTTAGCAGCTCCACAACCTGAAACTCACCTATCACCGGTAGGTACTTCTTCAAGAAGTGACATGCCTTCAACTTTTAAAAGATTTGTAAGGAAAAGAGATCCCTCACTGGAAACCACACCTTCACCTAGGAGGACAAGGCAAAAGCAACAAGCAGTGAGATCTCCAGTTAGAAAGGCCACACCAAAGAAGAAACTGACACCCGAGAAGAAGAAAAGGACAAACAAAGACTTGTCCCCTCTTGATATACTACTAAATGAAATCACAGAGGAAGGTAAACTGAAGAACATAGAGAAAATATATGACACTCTAACAGTTGATGAGAAAGAACAAGTTGAAAATAGTGTTATAATGCACATGGATATGTACAAGAAATTTTTGATGGAAGTAGTCAATGAAATACCAGATAATTATTCAAAAGACTAGAGGCAAAAAGATAGGCAATGATAGAATTGGATAAGAAAATAAAAATTGAAAAGTTACTTGATGTATATCTGGTAAACTCTCCACAAGAAATTGATGATCTGATTGCAAAGGCCAACCAGTCAGTATTCTCTACTGCACATCGGCATATTTCACTAATGGCAGGAAGAGTTAATGAAGTGACAAAGGAAACATAAGATGGATGGGATATATTCCTAGTTGAGAAAGAAAAATAAGAAGAGTACAGGAACCCTAAACCCATAAAGGTTTATTAGAAAGATAGAGACAAGGGCAAAGGTAAAGTTGGTGGACCACCAAGTATCAAGGTTAGAGACAACTTACCCCCACCTTCTTTAAATACTCCATCGGTAAAATTAACAACTACTGAAGATCAACCGGTAGCCGAGAGTATGAATGTAGAGAATAATAATCCTAATCTTGAAGTCCTATATACTATGAATGTTGATGTTGGGAAAAATGGTGTCTCAACCTTGCATTTATGCGAGGTTACTATTTATAGTAAGTTTTTATTTGAGCACGAAACGGTGCGAAACTCTCCCTGAAGCTTCTGGTTGGCTAGATAAGCATTCCGGTAAAGTTGCGTCGCAAGGTCACAGCTAGTTTTGAAGATATTAAAGTTTTCGTCTTGGAGGGGTGCAATAAAATGTTTAAACTTAATTTTGGGGACTTTAGAGGCTCCGAAACGCCCTGAAAAGTTGCCGTAACCGGTGAAGCGGGTTACGAGGTGATAGAGCACTTCACGAGCTTTTCGGCGCTTCAAACGGTTCGTCAATCGGACACCCGGTTCTCAAGTTATGGCCTCCGGAAGTTTGTACTCCTGAAATAGGAAAAATAATTTGTATCGAATACATAAATGAGCTGTAAAAGGGAGTGACACGTGTTGATGTGTGCTTTAACATGTCATAGAAGGGAGATAAGGTCGGCTACACCTTATTGGGTGGTTTTAGCGCATGGTTTTGTAATACCGTTTGACGGTTTCTTGTATTGTATCTCCTATTTATGAGGTGTGTGAGATAGAGGTTGTGTGTAAGAGTCCTATGGCTATTGAGTTGCCTCTGAATCTCTGATTAGTGGTACTCCTGTGAAGAGCTTGCTCTGCAAGTATTTTGTAATCTGTTTTTGATTGCTGAATAAAATATTGAGCTGCTTTTGGAGGGTGGGGTTTTTCTCCCGAAAGGGTTTTCCACACGTAAATCATTGTGTTGTGGTATGAATGCTATTATATCTATTTCTATTTTCTGTAACTGTTGTAATGATCTGAAAAAGTTTTGCATTACCCTCCTCTCAAGGTTAGTGTAGGAAGTTGTTTCTGCTACTTAACTTCCTTACAATTGGTATCAGAGCCTGATCACCTTTGGTTTCAATTGTGGGCTGTTGGGTTTTTTGAACTAATCCAGATTTGAGTGGGAGCTTGTGCAGAAGACACTTTTTTATCCTGTTGCAGGAATATTCAGATGGCGAGTTCGTCAGGGAGAATAGAGGTGGAGAAATTTAATGGAAGTAATTTTGAGATGTGGAAGCTGAAGATGGAAGATCTGCTAATAGATCGAGATCTTTGGGATGCTGTTGATGCGAATGTCCAAAGGCCCTCAGATCCTACTGCGGCAGCTCAGTATGATGTTATGGACCGAAAAGCCAAGGGTCTAATCAGACTGTGCCTGGCAGACTCTGTTCTAATCAATGTCCATAAAGAGAACTCTGCAAAGAAGCTATGGACTAAGCTTGGTGAGATGTATCAAGTGAAATCTTTATTAAATCAAATTTTCTTAAGAAAGAAATTGTATTCCTTGAAGATGGAAGAGGGTGGACGAATTGCAGACCACCTAGAAGCATTCAATATGATTGTGGCTCAATTAGTATCCGTCGGTGTTAAGATGGATGAGGAGGAGAAATGTCAGATCTTGCTTTGTTCTTTGCCTGATTCGTGGGATTCTCTTGTTATGGCTATCGGTAGTACTTCTGTTGTTTTGAAATCTGAAGACGTGGTGGGTGCCCTACTCGATGAAGAGATGCGAAGGAAGGTATCCATCAATTCAAAGGAAGCCCTAACCGTTCGTGGAAGACCTAAGGAGAAAGGCAAGAAGAATGAGAAGCGCGGCAAGTCCAAATCCAAAGGGAGATCGAAATCTCCTGGAAAGTCCAAAGTCATTTGCTGGAATTGCGGTAAACCGGGTCACATCCATAAGGACTGCAAAGAAGAAAAGAAGAAGAAAAAGAAAAAGTTCGATTCTGATTCTGAGTCCGACAAGGAAGATGGCGATGCCTTTATTGCGGCTTTGGCGACTCATGCAGGTAATGATGCCTGGCTAATTGACTCAGGTGCATCTTTTCATATGACTTCCAATAGAGATTGGTTTTCTGAATATGAAGGATTTAATGGAGGTAAGGTGTACTTGGGTGATGATTCACATCTAGACATTGTTGGTCGAGGTAAAGTTAGAATCAGGTTTTCTGATGGTAGAATAAAAAGGATTAATGGTGTGCTGCATATCCCTGGATTAAAACGAAACCTGTTATCTGTGAGCAAACTGATAGATGCAGGTGTGCAGGTAGTCTTTTCTGAAGCGGGATGTAAGATGATTAAGGGTGCTATGGTAGTTGCTAGAGGTGTCAGGTTTGGCACTTTGTATAAGCTTGAAGCATACACTGTTGAGTGTAATAGCACTTCTGTAAAAAGTAAATCTGTGGATACCTCACTGGAAGATTTGAAGGTTTCACCTTCAGCAGATGGAAATGGTTTTTGGGTACCTAAGGGTGCACTTTCGTCTGAAGCAAAGTTACCTGCAGAGAAGACTATGTTATGGCACCAGAGACTTGGCCACATTGGAGAAAAGGGTCTAAGGACCTTGAAAAATAAAAACCTTGTTGAAGGTTTGAATGACTGTAACCTTGACTTTGATTTCTGTGAGCATTGCATTTATGGAAAACAAAACCGCGTTCAGTTTTACTCGAGTTCTCATAAAACTTGTGGTGTTTTGGATCTTATCCATTCTGATGTGTTTGGTCCAGTAGATGTCTCTTCGATTGGAAAATCCACATATTATGTTTCATTTATTGATGATTTTAGTAGAAGGACATGGGTTTATTTTCTAAAGAGTAAATCTGAAGTTTTTAGTCGTTTTAAAGAATTTAAAGCAATGGTTGAGTTGCAGACTGGAAAGAAAATAAAATGTTTGAGAACTGATAATGGCGGTGAGTTTTGCTCTAATGATTTTGATAGATTCTGTAAAGACTGTGGAATTAACAGGCAGAAGACAACTCCGTATTCTCCACAGCAGAATGGAGTTGCAGAAAGAATGAACAGGACACTGATGGAAAAGGCTAGGAGTATGTTGAGTGGTGCTGGTCTTGAACAAAAGTTTTGGGCTGAAGTTGTTGCCACTGCTTGCTACCTGATTAACAGGTCTCCTACATCAGCTCTTGTTGATAAAACGCCTATGGAAGCATGGTCAGGTCACAAGCCTTCATTGAGACATCTTAGAGTTTTTGGTTGCGAGGCATATGCACATGTGCCAAAGGAGAAGCGAACAAAGTTGGAGAACAAGGCTGTGAAATGTATCTTCATCGGGTATAGTCATGGTGTGAAAGGATACAAGCTTTGGGACCCTGTTGCACAAAAGGTAATTCACAGTAGAAGTGTTATTTTTAGAGAAATTAAGTCTCCTTCTGTTACATTGCAGCCAGAACAGACTAAAAAAGAAGATGTGATTCAACTTCCTTCTACACCTGAAAGAGTTGAATCAAGACCCCTAGATAGGCAAGAATTTGAGGAGAGCTCGTCTAGCTCTGAATCTTCAGAAGAGGAGGAAGAACCTCCAACTCAGCTTGTTCGAAGGTCTACAAGACATAGACAACCACCTGAAAGGTATTCACCTGATGATTGGAGATGTATTTTTGCTCTGAATACTAGTGTGGATGAACCGAAATCTGTAGAAGAGGCATTAGGTATGAATGATGCAGAATCCTGGAAGATTGCTATGGAGGAAGAAATGGCAGCTTTGAAAAAGAATGATACATGGGATCTTGTACCATTGCCTGAAGGACGAAAACTTGTTGGTTGTAAATGGGTGTTCAAGAAAAAGATTGGTTCAGATGGAAGCATTGAGAAGTATAAAGCAAGGTTGGTTGCAAAAGGCTACTCTCAGGTTGAGGGTGTTGATTACGGTGAGATATTTTCTCCTGTTGCAAAAATGACATCCATTAGATTTTTGCTTTCTATTGCTACTGCTTATGATTTAGAGGTTGAGCAAATGGATGTGAAAACTGCTTTCCTTCATGGTGATTTGGAGGAAGATATTTATATGACACAGCCGGAACACTATGTGGTGAAAGGCAAAAGTAATTTGGTCTGTAAATTGAAGAAATCTTTGTATGGCCTCAAACAAAGTCCTAGGATGTGGTACCAGAAATTTGATACATATGTGTTGAGTTTGGGATTTGAACGTTCTAAATCAGATCACTGTGTTTATTATAAATCTTATGGTGATCATTTCTTATTCATTGCATTGTATGTTGATGATATGTTATTCATTGGTAAAGGGAAAGGTATGATTTCAGAACTGAAGTCTCAGCTCGCTGCTAAATTTGAAATGAAAGATCTTGGTGCAGCAAAGCACATTCTTGGGATGGAAATTAGAAGAGATAGGGCGAACAGAAAGCTATGGCTAGGCCAGAGTAAGTATGTGAATTCAGTGTTACAGAGGTTCAATATGCAGAATTGTAGACCATTGAGTGTTCCTTTTACAGTTGGAACGAAACTATCTATTTCAGATTGTCCTACATCCCCATTGGAGATGGAAGACATGAGCAGAGTGCCTTACCAGAGTGCAGTTGGAAGTTTGATGTATGCTATGGTCTGTACTAGACCAGATATTGCCCAAGCAGTGGGAGTACTTTCTAGATATATGTCTAATCCTGGTAGAGTTCATTGGGATGCAGTCAAAAGAGTCTTCAGATATTTGAAGGGTACTTCAGAGTATTCTTTGTGTTATCATGGTAATTCAGTTGGAGACATGACTTCCCTTGATATCCATGGTTATGTAGATTCAGATTGGGCAGGTGATATTGATAGCAGAAGATCCACCAGTGCTTATGTGTTTACTTTGTTTGGTGGTGCAATTAGTTGGATGAGTAAGCGACAGGCTGTGGTTGCTTTATCCACTACTGAAGCAGAGTATATGGCAGCTACTCATGCTTGTAAAGAGGCCATTTGGCTTAAGAGACTGTGTTCGGATATTGGAATAAAACAAGGTACAGTGACAGTTTACTGTGATAGTCAGAGTGCAATTAGCCTAGCTAAGAACCCGACATTTCATGCCCGGACCAAACATATTGATGTTCAGTATCATTTTGTTAGAGATATGGTCGAAGATGGTAGGGTGAAGCTGGTTAAGGTGGACACTTTGATGAATGTTGCAGATGCTTTAACTAAGGCTGTGAGCACAGAGAAGTTCAGATGGTGTTCAGAGTCTATGGGCCTTATGGCCCCTAGCAATTGATTCATTGTGTTGACATTCCCTTCCGCTCATGCAAGGTGTTCGACAAGTGGGAGATTTGTTGGGAAAAATGGTGTCTCAACCTTGCATTTATGCGAGGTTACTATTTATAGTAAGTTTTTATTTGAGCACGAAACGGTGCGAAACTCTCCCTGAAGCTTCTGGTTGGCTAGATAAGCATTCCGGTAAAGTTGCGTCGCAAGGTCACAGCTAGTTTTGAAGATATTAAAGTTTTCATCTTGGAGGGGTGCAATAAAATGTTTAAACTTAATTTTGGGGACTTTAGAGGCTCTAAAACGCCCTGAAAAGTTGCCGTAACCGGCGAAGCTGGTTACGAGGTGATAGAGCACTTCACGAGCTTTCCGGCTCTTCAAACGATTCGTCAATCGGACACCCGGTTCTCAAGTTATGGCCTCCGGAAGTTTGTACTCCTAAAATAGGAAAAATAATTTGTATCGAATACATAAATGAGCTGTAAAAGGGAGTGACACGTGTTGATGTGTGCTTTAACATGTCATAGAAGGGAGATAAGGTCGGCTACACCTTATTGGGTGGTTTTAGCCCATGGTTTTGTAATACCGTTTGACGGTTTCTTGTATTGTATCTCCTATTTATGAGGTGTGTGAGATAGAGGTTGTGTGTAAGAGTCCTATGGCTATTGAGTTGCCTCTGAATCTCTGATTAGTGGTACTCCTGTGAAGAGCTTGCTCTGCAAGTATTTTGTAATCTGTTTTTGATTGCTGAATAAAATATTGAGCTGCTTTTGGAGGGTGGGGTTTTTCTCCCGAAAGGGTTTTCCCCACGTAAATCATTGTGTTGTGGTATGAATGCTATTATATCTATTTCTATTTTCTGTAACTGTTGTAATGATCTGAAAAAGTTTTGCATTACCCTCCTCTCAAGGTTAGTGTAGGAAGTTGTTTCCGCTACTTAACTTCCTTACAGTTGATACTCAAAAAATCAACATAGTAGTAGACAAAGATACAACTGTTAAGTCAGATATGGCTAGTGAGCCTCTAATAGTAGGGGAAATAGATAAACCGATAGAAGATAAAGAGAAAAAGGTAGAGACTGTGACATAGAATGAGGCAATGCAGCATACTGAGAAACAAATAGAGCTAAAGGCTCCAGGACAACAACAACCAAAATAGGTACATAAGGAAATAGTGCCACCAGCAATTAGTGAAGTAGGAAAACCAGTGCTTAAAGAAATGCAGACACAAACAGACCTACCAGAGGTCAATACAAGCTTGGTTACTTCCACCGATACTCAGATTGTTGGATCATCATCAGGATATAAATCAACAAATGTGACTGAGGTGTTATTAGATTCTATCAAGAAAATAACTGACTGCAGCTCACAAGCTTACAAAGCAATTGAAGATTCCATACCAATTTTGAAGGTAATTGCTCCCAATTGTAATATAGACAACAAAGATTCTTTAGGACAATTGGATACATTGTGTAAATATATCTCAGAAAACATTGAGAAAATAAAGGAAGAGTTAGTGAAGGATAAAGTAGAAATTGAAAATCAGAAATTCTTTGATGAACAAATAAAGAAGTGTAATAGAGATTTTGACACACTTCTACCGGAACTATGTAATTTGTTGAAAGATTACAAAAATCTATATAAAGATACCTGTAAAACAAAATTTTTGACTGTAGATATTGACAAGAAAATGAGCAAGGTACAAGATGAGATCAATAAACATGCAGATAACTTTGTCAACTCACCTAATACATTATCAGTTTTTGAGGAGAAGATAACAAATTTTGAGGAAGAACTACTCAAATTGGAAAGAGAGAAAGAAATAATAATAAATAAGGCAAAACATTTGAGATCTAAACTAAGTCCAAGATTGGACTATCTAGCATCTCTGCGGAAGGAAATTTCTGAGGCATTAATATAGGGAAGCAAAACACTGGTAGAGCATTTGCAGCATCTCACCGGTACAGTGAAGAGAACAGAGATAACAATAAAGGATAGCAAGAAGTTTATGGATAGTATAAACTTGATTTTGGGAGATCTTTTTCAAAGTATAACTACCTAGCTACAAGGTTGAAACCACAAACTCTACTGACATCTTGACAACCTTTGTCATTGATGCCAAAGGGGGAGTAGTGGGATGAGAAAATTCAAATCATAGGAATCATATGCTTAGGGGGAGCACACACATTTTTGGTAACATTTTTGGACTACACATTTTTGGATACTTTTTGAAATTTCTCATGAGTGTTGCCATCAATGCCAAAGGGGGAGATTGTTGGCATATACACACTCCAATGAGACATTGTATGTGATTGAAGGTTTTGTCATTGATGGCAACCTTGCAATCCTATGGTACTGGCAAAGACATTATACCAGCATCAGTAGATCACACTCTACACTGGCACCAGCACAGAAGAAAGGAAGTAAACTAGCACAGAGGCCGACAGGATTTTTGTTATATAATATTTTGTTTATTATTGTAAGCCAACTTGGAAAATTGTAAAATGACTCTTATATATAAAAGAGATCATTATACACATTTAGGTGATGTGATGTAGAAGCATTAAGGAAAATATTAGGTAGACCTAATGTGCAAAATATAGGTCAAAGGGGTATATGTAAAGAAAAGAGCAGGAACCGGTACTGAATCAGGCATTGAAGATGCTATTGTAAAGAAGTACAAGATATTGGATTTGTATAATCCTTATTGTAAGTCGGTGAGACTTCCCATTGAGCAGTGAGCTCTAGGCAGTTGGCCTTCCTGCATGTGCAGGCCCCTATTGTAAGTAATATTCTCTTATTGGCCAGTGAGTGAATATTGTGGGTCACAAATCCCACCGAGGTTTTTCCCACACCAAGTTTTGTCGTTAACATCTTATGTTATGGTGTACTTTTCATGTGGATGTACTTGATTCTGTTTATTGCATTATTTCTTACATACTAGTACACTGTTATATTATGTTCTGCATGTTTCAAGTTAGGAAATTCTAATCACCGGTTAGATACTGATTCACCCCCCCCCCCTCTCAGTATCTGTAGGACCCCTAATAGAGCCTAAGTTGGAATTTTTCCAATCTATCAAAAATCTTTTCTAAGATGCTTAGATGTTCTGCTCTGGTGAATGATTTAGCTAGTAAATCATCTACATAGTCTTCCATGAAGGTATGCATCATGTCATGAAAGATTGTTGTCATCGCTCATTGATAAGTTGCTCCTACATTCTTTAAGCCAAAAGGCATGACATTCCAACAGTATGTTCCCCATGGATAGGTAAACGATGTTCTATCTTGACCCTCTGGGGCTATCTTGATTTGATTATAGCCTGAAAAACCATCCATTAGTGATAGCATTGCATGGCTTGCTGTGAGGTCTACAATTATGTCGATATTGGGCAAAGGAAAGTCGTCCTTTGGATAGGCTTTGTTGACATCTCTGAAATTAGTGCAGATTTTGATACTGCCATCTAGTTTTGATACTAGTACAATGCTGGAAATCCATTTAGCATAGTCGATAGGTCGAATAAATCCGACGTTTATGAGTTTCTTCAATTCAGCTTTAACCATGAGTGTGACATGTGGATTCATCTTTTGTAGCTTTTGCTTGATTGGCTTAGCTCCTGGAGCAATGGACAAGTGATGCATGATTAATTGTGGATCATTCTTGGGCATATCGGCATATGACCAAGCAAAGTTGATTTGCTTTTCTTTAAAAAATTTGATAAATTCTGATCTTTCTGCTTCCGTCAGAGATTCTACAGGGTGTATAGTTTTGGCCACTTCTATAGTACCAATGTTGATTGATTGAGTGGGCTCAATCAATATGGGTGATCGCTCATGATAATGCTCAGGAAGAGTGTCAAGTCTCCCATCCTTAGGTGTCTTAAAAAGGTTTTCACCCTCAGATGCATCCTTTATTTTTACTTTTGTGTGATCTATTGCTGCCATTGACTGGTTTTTAGCAGTAGATCTTTTATTTTGCTCATTTTTGCAACTGAGAGACTTGGCACTCCCCTGATTGAAGACATCGTTACTTTGTTCACTGGTAGAGTTTGTCGTCAGGTTAACGGTACATAAGTAATGAACAATGGCCTCATCATTTGGGAAAATTGGTATATCATGAGTTTCAAGTTTGTCCCAATCTATGAGGTCAGGAAAGACAAGTGGTAAGGGATCGTTAGGTGGATCAAGTTCAACTGCTGTAAGTGTCAGGATAGAGGTATCATCATGATTGGCCATGGTGTTAAATAAGTCAAGAATTTCATCGAGGTCTTCGATGGTATCATCTTCCGTATAGACTTGTGCATAATGTTGTTGCCCTTTTTCCTTGGCGTCTTCGATATTTTGTGGATTAAATTCAAGTGGTCTAGATTTTGTGTTGTGTTCTTCTTGAGAGATGGGTGTATTATTTTCATTTGCACAAATATCTTCATTAATATTAGAACAACTGCCCCATTCATATTCATTGGAATCAGTCTCAGAGGTATTATCCTAGATTCTAGCAGTGCTGTGAACTGGTATATTGTAGGGTGAGAATAGGTCTTTGATAATTGAGACAAGTTTGATAGTTTTCTCTAATTCTGTGTTAGATCTTGCTTCCACTCTTTGCATTTGTTCATATACAATCTCTCCTCAGGGAGGAATGATGTAATCTAGAGGTGATTCTTCTTTGTTGGATATTGGTTCTTGAATATGATGTGCTTCTGCAACAGATGCTTCCTTCTTTTGATTGATAGGCTGCTTTTGACATTGCTCTTATTCTTGATGTTCACATTCTTTATGTATTGTCTCAGTTGACTCAAACAGTGCCTCCTGCCAGGAGTCTTCTTTGTATTTCTTCTTTGCTTTCCACTGAGGTTTTTGATGTTTGCATGGTGCCCTCTTTGGTAGTAGAATGAGTTCAAAGCCCAATCCTTTTTTGTCTTTACTGAATTGTGAAGGAGGATCCAATGGTTCTATGATGCCTTCCTGATGCTTACCAATAGGTCCTTTTCCATTTTATCCTATTTGCTGCATGATTAAGTAACCTTTTCCATATAGGTGTGTTGGTAGAGCTACTTCCACAATAGCTACTCTGTCTTCTTCCTCATCTTTCTATAGCCAACTAAGGATATCCTTTTCCTCGGATTCATGTGCTAGAGTGCTGAGTTGAATGAATGTGCCATCAAACTTGGTGATGGGTTGAGTTGCTTGATGTGTTGATGCTGTAGGTAATCCATGAGATCTAGGTGATGCTGGTAAGTTGGCCAAACACATGGGTTCCAAAGAATATTCTCCCATGCATTGTTCTTTGATCTTCATTTTCTGCTTGAAATCTCTAGGTAATGATTTAGACTTTTCTTGTTGAAGATCCCATGCTAATGAATTTTGTTTCTTGCTATTATGCAGAACCAAGCTATCTTGGGCTGCCCCCACAGCAATATAATGCTGAAATGGATTATGATCAGCTGATATAGAAACCTCCTGCCCATTGTAGGGAAATTTGACACATTGGTGATATGTGGAGGGTACCGCTTGCATTTCATATATCCAAGGTCGACCCAATAGGATATTGTATGTGAGGTCTATGTCTAAGACCTGGCACATGGTATCCTTTTGTATCGGTCCTACTTGAATTAGCAATACCACTATTCCTTTAGATTATCTTTCTTCATCATCATATGCCTTTATAGTGATCTTCTTGTGTGGATCAATAGACTCCTCTGAGAAGCCTAATGCATGGATAAGTTTTAAGGTACAAATATTAAGTCTAGCTCCTCCATCTATTAATACTCATTTAACTCAGTGTTTATAGACCATGACTTCAATATGGAGTGGAGTATTATGCAAATGGCTCAATGAGATATTATCATGCTCAGAAAAAGTGAGGTAATGAGGTCTTGTCATATGAGCCACCATGGTTTGGAATTTGTCAGTATCCAGATCTTGAGGTACATTTGTTTCAAGTAATGCTTGTTCCAATATGTCTTTGTGTTTTGGTGAAAGTTTCATCAACTCAAGTATAGATATTTGAGCAAGAGTTTTGCATAGTTGACTGACTAGATCATATTGAATTTTGGGTATGATGTTTGTTGTTGACACATGTCCCTTCAACACATATTTTTGAGCTCTGGTTGTTACATTGAAGGATTCATGTTCATGTCTATCTTTGATTGTGATAACATTGACTTGATTGTCCTCATCTGATATGTGAATGATATGAGCTCCATGTGTATCATTTGAGGTTGAAGCTCCATCCTTGTTGTAGTTTGAAAGAGGATTTTTGAAAGCTCCATGGTCACCATTTGTTTTGAGACCATCGACCATTAAATCACCTCTATCAATCATGTCTTGAACAATGTTTTTTAGCCTCATGCAATCATTTGTTTGATGACCTTTATTGTGATGACAATCACAAAAGTGTGAGTCATTCCACCAGGGTGGTTTGATTTGTGGTTCAAAGTTGTTGATTGTGGGTAAAGAGATAATTTTGTTTGCTAGGAGTTCTCTGAATGCTGACTCTAGTGTTTGCCCTAGTGGTGTATAAATGTGTTTTGGAAAGTTGTTTGTGTTACCCTATGAGTTTGGATTAGGTCCTCTATTGGTGTTATTGTTTTGGGTATTGTTGGTGTTGTTTGTGTTGAGTTGATCTTGATTGGTATTTGGTGCATAAGCGTTAGTACCTGGGTTAGCACCTTTGGGATTCTTTGTAGCTTGAGGATTACCTGATAACGTGAGCACGCGTTGCTTTGATTTTGGATCATTTGATTCAGTTCCTCCTTCATTTCCATTGTTTTTGTTTCTGGTCCAAAATCTAGATTTGTCCAAGTTGTTGTTGTTTTGGTTGTTGTAATTGGATGAACTTGTTCCTTCTTTGAAAAATTTCAACATTCCCTTTTTGACACATGCTTCTTCTACTTGGATGCCATTCTCAATAAATTTAGCAAAATATGGAATGCATTGGAGTTTGAGTCTATAACTTATCTCACTATTCAAGTTGTCTATGAAAATTTCCATCTTTTCCTTTTCGGGTACATCATGAGGATATCTCGAAACCATATGCCGCCATCATTGAAGGAAGACCATGAATGTTTCATTGTTTTTCTATTTGGAGTTACAGACGTCTAACATGGTGATAACATGTTGAATGTTATAGGAATATTGAGTTATGAATTTGTTGATTAGTTCATCGAATGATCTGACGGGAGGTGTGATTTTGGATAACCATTCCATTGTTTATCCTCCCAAGATTCTTGAGAATAATCTCATCAAATAGGTATCATCGTGAGTGAATTCAATATTATTGTGCAAAATTCTCAAACATGATCATGGGGATCACTTTTCCCATCATATTTGTCAAACTTGGGAACATCTGAGTTTGGAGGAAAAGGTACCATGTTCAACCTTCTATCAAACAGATAAGGATAGATTTTAGTTAAGGAGTACCGTACTATTATACCTTGTTGCATGTCTTGCATTTGTCTTTGCAACATTTGCATTTGTTGAGTAAGAGCAATCAAAGGTGCATTATTTTGTCGAGGGAAGAATTCTTCTCTTGCATTAGTTCTAGGCTGAAATGGGGTATGGAATGGTATGTTTTGCTTGGGGATGTTTTGCTCAGGTATATTTTGTTCTTGTAGATTTTGTTCAGGAATATCTTGCTCAAGATGACGTGCCTCTTCCTCTCATTGTCATTCTTGATATTCATAATGTTGAGATCTTGTTTTAAAAATGTCTATGTCAAAGTCTTCAGGAATTTTAACCCCTTTGCTTGTGAGCATGAGTAGGTATTTTTCCTTGTCATTCTCCATGAGTCTTTCAAAAAGTTTTTGAAATGAAGCGCTCTCTTGACATTCTTGAAGTTCTTCAAAAATTTCAGTGTCCTCTAAATTTGGACGCTCGAAAGGATTTGATAATCTTTGATTCATGTTGGTTTCTAATTGTTATTTGCTTTGTTTGTTTCGTTGAGAGTGAGTAAAAATAGGCATTCTAGTAGAAGCTCTCTGTGACAAAGAGAATGAATTCTTCTTCAATGTTTTGTTCAGGGGTTGGTGGTTCAAATCGGGGTATGTTATAAGTGATGTACTCTTCGGGAAAGAAGGTTGGATTGATCTTCCCTCCTTGATTTATGTGTTGACTGAATGCTGATTTTTGACAGAATGCCCTACTCCTCAAGGGTTCCTTGTCAAATTCATTTGTTTTGTTTTGCAGATACAATCGTATATGATGAAGGAATGTGTGATGAGATTTGAAGAGTTGATGATTGATGTATAAAAATTTATTTCTTTTGGAAAGTTTCTAAGAACTTGGTTGTTGTTTCTTCAACTTAGTGTTATGATAAATATTCCTTCTTCTCAGAATATGAGGATTAGTCATGCACAAATGAACAATGGTTTCCTTTGATTTTTTTTGGATTCAGTTTAGCTTGTTTAGGAAACTCAGGTTTTACTTTATCAAAGTGAAGGTTTAGATGCCCCCTCATGATAAAGTGCATCAAATGATATGGAATACGAGCTTTCCCGATATGGAAACTCGATTTGACAAGTTAGAGTTCTAAACAAGTGTGTTTTAGGATAAAAATTCATTTGATTTAAAGAAATTGTTTGCTACTTTTGATGATGTTTCCCGATTTTGATAGGATAGATATGTTTATCTTGTGACTAGTTTCAGATTTTAGGCAACTTTGCTTGATGAAAACTTGCTTTTAGAAATAGCTTTTGATACTCTATTTTTGGTTTTCTGATTGATGAAGTTTAGGCTGATGAAGGGAAGTTTCTGAAATCATTCTCAAAATTTTCCAAATTGACCTTTATTTTGCCCCCTATTTTTTTGGTTTTGACTACGCACTGAAATAAAGATGCAATGTGCTATGAAAACTTCTCTATGTGCTAAAGAAAAGACTCTACGTGCTACACTAGCCCATGATATGTGCTAACTAGCTAATTTCATTTAGTTTTGGTTCAGCTTTGGTTTAAAAGGCCATGCGCTAATATGGGCCTCCTATGTGCTAATAGTTAAACCCTACGCACTAAAGTTTGACTTCTACATGCTAAGCTGATGCTTCAATGTGCTAAATTGTTTTCAAGACGCGCTAATTGTCACTGCTTGTTTTTAGATCTAGTTTAAGCACTACTGTTAAGACTTGATGCGATAAAGAGAAGGTTTAATGTGCTAAAAGATGGTTCCTATGCACTAAGAAGTTGTTCTTACATGCTAAACTACCCTGAAACAGTTTGACTTGGTTGTTTTTCTACAATTTTGGAATTTTGCCTTGAGTTTTTAGTGCTGATAGATGATTTTCTAAAATAACAAATGAAAGCACGACACCAAAGAGACAACCATTTTGCTTAATCTAAACAATAAGTGTATGTTCTACGTGGATGTGTTCAAATCCCCAATGTTTCAACAGGTTTAGATACAACATGCACTTCACTTAGACTCTTTATTCAAGGGTCATAAGCAATATCATAGCCCACTAGTCTCAATACTCTGTCAGCTCAAATAGTTGTGTCACCCCCTAGGGTGCACCCATTTTTTTGCCTTTTGCTAGAAATTAACCCAAAGTGAATTTCTTCACAGTTGAGTAGATATCTTGGGAGATATATGGTGAGCGATCTTGGGGGCGGATTCTTCCCTACCCTTGCACTATGATATTGCAAATGTTTGGTTACTGACTCAGCTCAAAGTTTCTATGCTAAGGTTCGTAATCAAGCTTCTTGTTCGGCCATCGGTGATAAAATCCCTCTGGAGGCTTCCCAACTTTTAGAACAAAGGCTTTATGTATCTCAAGGATACTAGGGGAAGGCTAATCGCCACATGCAACAATTGAAAAGGACTTTCATCACTTTCCACTTTTGATTATAGTGGGTTGGAACACTTGGCTTCAAAGTTGTTTCTCACTTAGGTCGTTCCCTTCACACCGGCCAAAAATGACTTTAAGAGTTTTTCAACCCCTCAGGAAGGCATGCCTACTAAAGGATTTATTGCTTGAATCAAAGAAATCTTTAAGAGTGGTTTGGCTTTTTGATCACCCAGTTAAGGGGAGAGCATATACCTTCCACTTTTGACACAAGGCACACAAGTTATTTTTAGCCCTTCAAAGCAATGATTTGTTAATCCTATATGGATATGTTGCTCCATGAAAACATGGTGTTCTTTTTAACTTTTCAAGGCAATGATTTTCTAATCTGAAAATAAGAACTTGATCAATAAAATGTACACGATGCTTCATCAACAAAAGAAATCGAGCGAAAGGGGAAGATCTTCTCTCTTTAATTGCAAGACAAAAGACTTTTGGGACTTTGTGATTCTTTACTTTGCTAAAACCTAAGATGGATCCTTTTATACATCAAAGCATGGTGAAGTTCTTTTTAATCCATTTGTTTGCAAAACTTTGAAAAACAAAATTGATTTGTTCCTTTTACAACCCAATGTAAAAAAATTCTCTCCTAAAAGGCAAGGAAAAATTTGTTTTGTGGTTCTTTTTAAAGCCCAAAATAAAAGTGAGTTCAGTTTTAAGAAGAATTAAAAGAAGTTCAAATTTTAACTAACTTAACTAAGTTAGTAAAAACTTTAAACTATCTAATGATACTAAATTTAAACTCCCATCTACAAGAAATTTGTTAGAACCCTACAAAATAACAAGTAAAATTGTTAGAAAATCAGTGGACTTCAACAAGTCTAAATTTTCCACATTCAGTTATAGTTTCTAGTTTTTGCTTCAGTCTGTGTTGTGCTATAGAACAAACTGTATGCGCTACAAGGTAATCCGGATGCACTATTGAAAAGGCCCAACATGCTGAACTGTGTTTCATATGCGCTACTCTATTTTTCTCCCGCACCGAGACCTACATGAAAGTATTAATGGGGACAATGCACTAAGGTAAAGACTACACGTGCTAGAGAATAGACCCCACACGCTAAACAATGCACTGGATGTTCTAAAAGATCCACCAAATGTGCTAAGGGATGTTCTCTATGTGCTAATTCCTGTTTCCTGCGTACCTGCAAAAGTGTTTATTTTTTAAAACCGATTTGATTAATGGGGTAGTGCCCCACTGTGTGTGCTAGAAATGTATGTGGGAAAAGCGAGGCTATAAAGCTTAAAATGTGAAAATTAGAGCTCAAAGAGGCTTGTCCACACACCCACGGGACTTCATGGTGCAAGTTATGGAGTCATGAAGAATGACTCAACTTCCCAAAGATGGTTCCATGGTCCTCTATCTCACAAGGTCCCTCAAGCCAATGCCTTTGCTCTCAGATCATTGAGCAAAGTGGCTTAGGGATGACAAATGCAAGAAAGAGGGATGCTTATGATTGATTTAGTTATGAAAATGCATCCTATCTATGCATGATTCTACAAATGTAATAAACTAGATTATAAGATGACAACATTAGTAGCAATACTATCCTAACATGATACACTAGTTTATGAATTAAGCTAATGATAAAGGAAATAGTCTAAAATGCTTATTAGATTTATTCCTATAACAAAGAGAAGCTAGATGTGTTAATAAAATTGAGCATAAATGAGATACTAAAGCTTGCATGGATCCTTAAAATGGAGGAATGAGAGCTCTATTTATAGTGAAAATAGGGCAATGGATGGTCAGGATTGAAAGACTTAATCAAGGGTCAAGTTTGAAAGTTGACAATCCATGTTTTCAATTTTCACCAATGAAATGGTGACAATTGTCAACATAAGGCTAGTTGAGAGGAGATGTAAGAAGCATTAAATGCTTGAGAAGACCTCATGGTTACCCTAGGAGGTAAGGGTTAAGGCTAGGTTATGGCTATCCATTGGATAAAGCTTTTACCCAAGGGGTAACTCTTGTGCAAAGGTTAAAGGAATAACCATGGTCAAAGCAATAAATGCTTGATGAGACCCTTGGGTTAGATGGAGATTAAGTTAGGCAAAATGTCTCTAACCATGCCACTAAGGGTTAGTTAATCATTAATGGTTTGAAGACTTTGGGGACAAATTTGTAAGAGTCCTTCCAAATTTGGGGGCATTCAACAAGTTAGCTTGTTGAATGGATAAAGGTTTTAATGCTTTTTGAAGACTTTACTCCAAATTTGAGAAGTGACCTCCTCAAATTTAGGGAAAGGGGATAATGGATGGGTTTAGGTTAATTGATTAGGATTAGATGGATTCTAGAAGAAATTAGGAATAGGGTTAGGAGGCAAGTGGGAGATGTAGGAAAATGCAAGTGGGTGAGGGAAAATAGAATTAATTAAAATAAATTTCTTTATTTCAATTTGGTTGCAAGTTGGGGATTTAAATAAATTAGATTTATTTAATTGGGGTAAACTATTTAATTAAATGTGAATTTAATTAAAAGTAGAGAGAAGGGTTTTAATTAAATAAAATGATTTATTCAATTAAATGATGCAAAAAGGGCTTAAGTGAATTTAACTAAATAAATTGAATAATTTACTTAATTAAATAGAGGAATGAGAATAAAATGAACATTAAATATTCATTTAGGAATATGGTCATTTTTATACATCTACACCTCTTGTTCATTAGTTGACATGAATGTCAGTGATACTGGTAACATCCTATACTAGTTTGACATCAATGACAACACAATGGCAACAACTCTCACAACGAAACAAGTAAGTGCCTAAACTTAGCTCAATGAATTTACATAGGAAATTAATGGTCATGATTGGGTAAGTTGAAATGAAGCTAAATGGAAATTAATTAAGTCAAATATTTAGCGCATGGTATGCATGTAGGTAATTTAAGAAATTTAAACAAGAAGCAAGAAAAATAAAGTAATGGGTACCCAGAAAGCAAAAATAAAGAAAGAATTTGAGTGGAGATTTCCACAAGTAATACCCAATACTAGGTTTTACTTGGATACCCATATGGTATATTGCAGCCTTATAGACATCATCAACTGGATTAGGGAGCCAGTGAATGCAAATGAAATGAAGAATAAGGAGCATAGTGGTTTAATAGAGGCCACAGGGTTCCCAGTTGCTACAGACACCCATGATTTGGTCAAACAGTGCATTCAACATTATGATGCGAGTAAAGAGCAGGTCATTTATAATAACAAGGTGTATGCAGATTTAACACCTGGTGGTTTGAAAGAACTTCTCAAAATTCCCACCCTCATTGCATGGATAAATAGGAGCATAAACCAGGTAGAGAAATATTTTTAGGAGGCAAGGTTAGCATGTGAAATGACTATGCGAGAGGAGTGGTATGTCAAGAAGCAAGGAAAGGTACTAGCTAAATTACCCACCTTGGTAATGAGAAAGGGAATACATCTAGAGGTTTATATCGCAATCATGTATCTCAGTAGGATATGTTGGTATTATGGATGAATTTGTCATGTGTTGCATTGGTTTTGTCATTGATGTCAACACTTATATTTTTAGAGGTCTACATTATTGATTTGGCACTCTAGCTATACTGGTTTATTGTTGAACTGACATGGTTAGTGGCTTATGCCCAGTCACTAGTATATGTTCACCAGCAAGATATATGGTTCACCGGTAGCGATGATAACTTGGAGATAATTTGGTTATGTCGAAGACATGGATTGGAAGTTTGGATTTGGTATTTTGCTTATTGGTCTAATCAGGTTGACATATTTGCCTTTACCAGCAAATAGGTCTAGGTTATGGACTGGTACATGATATCTATTCAAGATCAGCATGACACATTTTGGAAATGGTTTATTGATTGGATAATGTGGTAAATGTATTGAGCTGACATATTGTATCACATCAAGACTTATTTGTAATTTATTTAATTGTAATATCTTTAGTGAGTCGACCTCATGTATAGGTCTTAGGTTTTGTATATATGATTGTAAGATTTTATTGAAGATCATATATGGTATGAGTGTGTTCAAATATTTAAGAATTAAAAATAAGCAGATCCTTGTGCAAATCACATAGACATTATTTGAAGGTTGAAGGAATGTTATGAAGGTGTTAGCACTCATGTTCAAAGCTTAAACTAGTACTGAATCTAGCATTGCAGATGCTATTTTGAGTAGTACACTATTATTGAATTTAAACCATCCAATTGTAGTCAGTGTGACTCCTATCTTATGATTGAGCAGTGAGCTGTAGGCAGTTGGCCTTTTTGCGTGTGTAGACCCCATTTATATACACTTACTATCTACAGTAGTATCAACTAATTGTGGGTAAGGTTTCCCACCATGGTTTTTCCCCTTATCAGGTTTCCACATCAAAATATTTGTGTCATGTGTTGTGGATGTTGTTTCTCTTTCTATTTCATGCATTAAGTTAAACCGGTACTGCTATAACAGTTAATATGTTCTACCCACACTTAAGTTTGGTTTACATGCACTAAGTTTAAGTTGGAATAATTTGCATTTGGGTTATAATTTATATATAACTAGTTCACAACTGATTCATCCCCCCCTCTTAGTTGTCCTTCTTAGTTCCTAAAAATTGGTATCAAAGCTAAGTCCTCTTTTTGTAGAAGCCTAACAACTTGAGGAGATCCTATGGCAACAAATATTTTTAGGAAGGACAGTCCGAAACTTGATGGAACTAACTATGGTATATGGAAGATCAGAATGTAAACACATCTGAACTGCATTGGAAGAGATATATTGGATGTTACTAAGAATAGCTATGTTGGTCCTACTCTGAATCAACCTCATCCACCGACATTGGCTAAGGACTTGGAGAATGATTGGAAAGTAAGAGAAGCACTTCTGAGCACATTATCAGATCAACAAATCATGGGATTATCAGACCGATCTACTGCTAAAGCTATTTGGGATAAACTGGAAACATTGAATGAAGGAGATACCACTCTCAAGATTACAAAACTAGAATGTTACCGGGTCAGGTATGTAAATTTAAAAATGGAAGAAGATGAAAGAATTTCTACATTTATGGAAAGAGTTAATGAAATTGTTTTAGGAATACAATGTTGTGGAGGATCCTTAAGTGAAGATGAAATTGTGTCTAAATTTTTAAGAGAATTGTCACCAGCTTACAAAATGAAAGTCACTGCTATTAATGAGTTGAGAACAATGCCTAATACATCAATTTCTAGAGATACTTTGGTTGGAAAACTTTCAACATTTGAGCTTGAGGAATTTGGTCATGTTGCTACATTAAACACTGAGTTAGCTTTCAAAGCATCATCATCATCATTTGACAAAATTGATTGGAAAGCACTTTATGCAAAAGAACTTGAAGATATGAAGAGAGAAAATAAAGAACTTGAAGCACTATTTGCAAGGAAGATGCCTAAAGGTCCAGTAGGAAGTAAGTATGAAGGTAAAGAACCTTTCAAATGTTTTAATTGCAATAAAGTTGGTCATATGGCTTCTAGGTGTCCTAATAGACATGCAAGACTAAGGGAGGAAGCAAAAAGAACATATAAGCCTAACCCTAAATATCAGAGATACAAATTTAAGAAAAATAGAGATAAGTCATGTTACTATGCAGATGAAGGTGTTACAGATGATTCAAATGAAGATCCAACAAATAGCGGATGGGATTTTGTTGCAATAAAAAAAGATCAACCGACACCTACTATCAAACCGGTAGAGTAGGCACTGGCAAAAAAAATTGAAGAAAAAGATGAGTGGATTATAGATAGTGGATGCTTGCATCATATGACTAGTGATAAAAGAAAATTCTTATCTTTTCAGGAAATTCATGGAGGTCTAGTAAGATTTGGAGATGATAAAGCTTGTTTAATCAAAGGAAGAGGCACTATATCCTTGGATGGTAAGCACAATGCTGACAATATTTATTATGTAGAAGGTTTAAAGAATAATATTTTGAGTGTTGGTCAGTTAGTGGAAAAAGGATTTCAATTACAATTCAAGAATGGAAAATGCAAAATCATAAACAGAACTGGATTGGAGATTGCAACCGGTAATCAGACTACAGGTAATATCTTTCATTTGAATACCAGTGATAAGACATGTTAGATGCACACATTCATGAAAGTTGGTTATGGCATAAGAGACTCTGTCATGTGAATTTTGTTTGCATT
Source organism: Cryptomeria japonica (assembly GCF_030272615.1). Classification (NCBI taxonomy): domain Eukaryota; kingdom Viridiplantae; phylum Streptophyta; class Pinopsida; order Cupressales; family Cupressaceae; genus Cryptomeria; species Cryptomeria japonica. Next base: position 551,697,167 of record NC_081414.1, on the reverse strand, counting down.
GTAAAGATAAGTTCAACAAGGCAATAAGGGATTTACCTAAGATTGTGAAACCTCATAATCCGGTATGTAAGGAATGTCAAATGAAAAAACAAGTTAGAACAACATTTAAGAGCATTACGAAGAAATCCAATAGTATTCTTGATTTAATTCATACTGAGTTATGTGGTCCAGCAAGAACAAGAAGTCTACAAGGAGATAGATACTTTATGCTAATAAATGATGATTATTCTAGAATGTGCTGGGTTACTTTTCTCAAGGAGAAATCAGAAGCTTTTGGAAGATTCAAGATATAAAAGGAAATGGTAGAGAATGAAACCGACAAGAAAATCAAATGTTTGAGATCAGATCAAGGAGGAGAATTTATATCTAAATAGTTTAATGCATTTTATGAAGTGAATGGAATCGAAAGACAACTATCAGCACCTTGGACACCCTAGCAGAATGGAGTATTGGAAAGGAAGAATGAAACTATTTTGGATGCAGCAAGAACCATGTTGATGGAAGTAAATCTACCTCATGTGTACTGGAGAGAAGCAGTGAATACAACAGTTTATACTTTCAACAAAGTTCACATCAAAAGTAAAACTGGTAAGACCCCTTATGAACTATGGTTTGGTCATACTCCTACTCTTAAGTACTTTAGAATATTTGGAAGAAAATGTTATATTAGAAGAGATGAGTATATTGGTAAATTTGATCCTAGAAGTGATGAAGGAATATTTCTTGGTTATTCTTCTAGAAGCAAGGCATATAGATGTTATAATAAAAGGTTACAGAAAATCATTGAGAGTACTAATGTGAAGATAGATGACCATTTTAGAGGAGATTCAAGATCTGTAGAACCGATATTTGAAATGATTATAAATGAGCTAACACAGATTGCACCGATACAGAGTGAAGAATTAGTCACACTGGCATCATCAGAAAACTCAACTATGACTGAAGAATAACACCCTATGAATGTTAATCAGAACAAACCCAGGTATGTAAGATTGAATCATTCAGAGAATCAGATAATTGGAAATAAGAATCAAGTTGTTATGACTAGAGGAAGATTGAAAAATGAAGAGGTATGTTTAATTTCTCAAGTTGAACCAGCATCTATTATTGAAGCATGTCAGGATGAATATTGGATAAAAGCAATGGAAGATGAATTAGAACAAATTGAAAAGAATAATACTTGGACATTAGTTCCCTAGCCTAAAGACAAAAATGTAATTGGAACTAAATGGGTATATAGAAATAAACTTAATGAATATGGTGAAGTAATCAGGAACAAAGCAATATTAGATTGTAAAGGTTATTCATAGAAAGAACAAATATACTATAGTGAAACCTTTGCACTGGTAGCTAGAATTGAGGTAGTTAGACTATTTCTTGCATTTGTAGCTTATAAGAACTATAAGGTTTATCAGATGGATGTAAAATGTGCATTTTTGAATGGAGATCTAGAAGAGGAAGTTTACATTGAACAACCTAATGGATTTTCATTGACAGATAATAAGGATATGGTTTGCAGGTTAAGGAAAGCTTTATATGGATTGGAGCAAGCTCCTAGAGCTTGCTATGCTAGATTGGATAAATATCTTTTGAAGCTTGGTTACACAAAAGGTAATGTTGACAGTAATTTGTATTACAAAGTTACCAATATTGACATTTTGGTTATTGAAGTATTTGTGGATGATATCATTTTTGGAGGTGAAGATGGATTATGTAAGGACTTTGCTAACATGATGCAGGAAGAATTTGAAAGGTCTATGATTGGAGAGATAAAAAAATTTCTAGGCTTGCAGATTCCACAAATAGATAAAGGTATATTCATATGTCAAACAAAGTACTTGCAGGAACTTTTGAAGAAATTTGGTATGAAAATTTCCAAACTGGTAAGCACTCCTATGACTACAACTGATAAATTAACATTGAAGGATAATTCAGCTCCTATTAATCCGACAAGGTACAAAACTATGATTGGAGGATTACTGTATTTAACACAAACCAAACCTGATATAATGAATGTAGTGTGTATTGTATCTATATTTCAAAGCAATCCTAAAGAAAATCATGAATTAGCAGTTAAAAGGATTTTTCGGTACCTACAAGGCACATCAAATCTTGGTTTATGGTATCCTAAGGATGAGAATTTTGATTTATGTGCATACACAGATGCAAATTGGGTAGGAGATGTAGATGATAGAAAGAGTACCACTAGCAATGCATTCTTTCTTGGCAGAAGATTTTTTTTCTTGGATAAGTAAGATGTAGACTTGTACATCATTATCGACACCAGAATCAGAATATGTTGCAGCATCAACTACTTGTACTCAGGTATTATGGATCAAGCAAATGTTGAAGGATATAAAGGTAAAATGCAAATGAGCGATAATTATTTATTGTGATAATTCAACAACAATTGATATATCAAAGAATCTGGTATTTCACTCTAAGATAAAGCATGTTTATATTAAGTATAATTTTTGTAAAAGAGAATGTTAAAGCAAATGAAGTGAGATTGGTTTATGTGAATACTAAAGAGAAAATTGCAGATATCTTTACAAAGCCTTTTCCTAGGGAAACATTTGAATATCTTAGAGAGCAGCTTGGGGTAATTTCCCCACTGGTAGAGACTTAGATGATGAAGATTGGCATCAAACCAGCAGGGACTAATAGAAAAATCTTTTTTTGGCTTTGATGAAGGAGAGCTACTTCTTAGGGGGAGTAGTTAGCTGAATGTTATGTTTTGAATTCTTAACTGCTTTGGCATTTGATGTCAAAGGGGGAGAGATATCTATGGAAAAACATTATACCTTGAGGGAGAGATATACTCTTTGGAGATATGTATTTTGGTTTTGGTTCTGTATCAAACTTTGTATTGATCTATTCTGGGAGATTGTTGGTTTATTGGTTTTTGGCATTCTGTTCTTGGCACTTAGATGTTTTTCCATCTAGTGTTGTCGTCAATGCCAGAGGGGCAGATTGTTGGTATTATTGATGACTTCATCATGTGTTGCATTGGTTTTATCATTGATGTCAACACTTATCTTCTTGGAGGTCTACATTATTGATTTGACACTAGGGTTATATTGGTTTATTGTTGAACCGACATATTGTTATCTCGGCATGGTTAGTGGTTTATGCACAATCACCGGTATATGTTCACCAACAGGATATATAGTTCACCAACATCGATGATAACTTGGAGATCATTTGGTTATGTCAAAGACATGGATTGGAAGTTTGGATTTGTTGTTTTTCTTATTGGTCTAATCGGGTTGACGGATTTTCCTTTACCAGTAGATAGGTCTAGGTTATGGACCAGTACATGATATCTATTCAAGATCAACACGACATGTTTTGGAAATGGTTTATTGATTGGATAACATGGTAAATGTATTAAGCCAAAATATTGTATCACATCAAGACTTATTTGTAAATGATTTAATTGTAATATCTTTAGTGAGTCGACCCCATGTATAGGTCTTAGATTTTGGATATATGATTGTAAGATCTTATTGAAGATCATATATGGTATGAGTGTGTGTGAATATTGAAGAGTGGAAAATAAGAAGATTCTTGTACGAATCACGCAGACATTATTTGAAGGTTGAAGGAAGGTTATGAAGGTGTTAGCACTCATGTTCAGAGCTTAAACCGATACTAAATCCAGTATTGCAGATGTTATTTTGAGCAGTACATTGTTATTAGATTTAACCATCCAATTGTAGTTAGTGTGACTCCTATCCTGTGATTGAGTAGTGAGCTCTAGGTGGTTGGCCTTTATGCATGTGTAGACCCCATTTGTATACACTTACTATCTATAGTATTATCATCTGATTGTGTGTAAGGTTTCCCACTATGGTTTTTCCCCTTACCAGGTTTCCACGTCAAAATCTCAGTGTCATGTATCGTGGATGTTGTTTCTCTTTTTATTTCATGCATTAAGTTAAACCGGTACTACTATAACTATTAATCTATTCTATCAACAATAAGATTAAGTTGGAATAATTTGCATTTGGGTTATAATTTATATATAACTGGTTCATAACTGATTCACCCCCCCCTCTCAGTTCTCCTTCCCAGTTCCTAATAGTATAGTCAGGCTTGAGGTTAGTGGCTTGTTTCATGAATGGATGTTCACATACATCTAGAGCTAGAAGCAAAATAAAGGAACCTATGACTGGGCTACTTTCATCAGCAATTCCATATACCACTGTATAGAAGAGACTTCAAGAAACTTTAATATGTTTTCTTATATGGTATACACATGTGCAGTAAAAGAAAACATTCAAGATTTGAATAACATGGAAATTTTGGGAATAGAACCAGGCAAGAATCAAGTGCATGCATACTTCCAGAAGTTAGAAAATAAGCAATCTGTATTACACTACAAGGAGGTTAATGACTATTTTATCATGAAGACCTCCTGAGAGCTAGAAGGAAGACCTAGAGAAAGGGTACCGGAAGAAGTAAGTAAGGTGATTCAATGTTATGGAGGATGGTATATTCAGTTCCCCACTTGGTCATACTTAAGGGTGCAAGGATTTTCAGGAAGACCCTTTAAATTACCAAGATACATGATAGTCTTGGCTTGGCTAACCAAATTTTGTAGACAAATGGTGGAGTTCCATGATAACTGCTTGAGATCTCATAAAAAACTAGGGTTCAAATTCCTAGTAAAAATTGGGGAATTCAGATGTGAATCATTGCAGAATACAAAGAAGGCAAAAGACAACTTGCTAGCTAGACATCTACAAGTACTTCCAGTATACCTGGAAGGATTATGATCCATTGTATATAATAGAAAAGTATATTGCTAGAAGGGTCAAACACATTCCAAACATAGAGGACTACTATATTGTGTAGATGAAAAGAAAGTAAGAAAAATGAAATATTACTAGAGATTGACATTGGCACAAGTGAGGCAATTAGGACCTGCTAAAACAAGGGTTGAAGTCATCTAAAAATAATGGAAGATGATGAATTCCTAAGGCAAAATTACCTAATAGACAATGTAGAGAAAAACCACTAATATAACCTCCACTAAATGAGCCAGAGTTAGTTTCTATGGACCAAGTGAACCAACCTCTTTTGGAAGCAACTAAAAGGTGGCTGGAAGCATATAAAGCAGAAATGGTACAATGAGGGACAAATTTCACAATAAGAATGAAGAGAAAGAGGAAAGACACAAAAGAGAATGCATACTTTTTGGCTCATAAGTGTTGGCATTCTACACTCATATGAGAATTGTTGATGTTGTCATTGATGGAAACCAACTAGTAATATGGTTCACGGGTTACACCAGCAACAAACTTTATATACCAGCACCGGAAGCTACACAAAGTTCATTCACACTAGCATTTAGTTTACACCGGAAATGAATCATATCGACACCCAGGCCGACATAAGATAAAGTTTTGTTTATGTGAATTATATTGTAATGTAATTAATTATTTGTAGCCCACATGATGTATTGTAAAGACTCATATATGTATGAGATCTTATAGGTCATTTTGTAATGTGAAAAAAAAGAATGTATGGTATGTAAGTGAAAGAAGATTATGTATAGGTAATTAATGCAAGCGGATTATGATAGAGAATATCTGTATATGAATTTTGATGTAATAATTTTGATGAGTGAATAAGACCAGAGCAGAGTGAAGAAAGGTTTATGGAAGAGGTATTTGACAAAGCTTAAATCGATACTGAATCCAGCATTGCAGATGCTATTTTGAGCAATACATTGTCATTTGATTTAATCATCCAATTTTGTAGTCAGTGTGACTCCTTTTTGTGATTGAGTAGTGAGCTCTAGGCTGTTGGCCTTCCTGCATATGCAGGCCCCTATTGTATCAATAATATTTATTCATATTGGCTAGTGAGTAAATATTGTGGGTCACAAATCCCACTGAGGTTTTTCCCCTACCAGGTTTCCTTACCAAAATATCTATGTTATGGTGTGCATTGATGGTTATACTATTATTTCTCTTTATTGCTTTATTGCTTGTTTACCGGTACAATAATTTGGGTTGTAAAGTTGCAAACAAGTTTAAATATTTCATTTACTGATTAGATATTGATTCACCCCCCTCCCCTCTAAGTGTCTTTGGGATTGATCAAGTATCTAACAATTGGTATCAGAGCCTAGTCCTCTATTTGTAAAAGCCTAACAGCTTTAGGAAGATTCTGAAACCGGTATCAATGGAAAGCTTGAGATAACAGTTGGAAGGAGATCTTGAAGATTTTGATGCAGAAAAATTGAAGAATATCAAACTGGAAGATGAACTTAGAACTACTTAGGAATTTATCAAAGCACTTCAAGATAAGCTAGTTATAGCAAAGAATAAGAGAAAAGAATTACATGTGCAATCGCAAAATCAAGATGATGAAGAAAAAGAAACTCTTAGAGATATTGCAAACAAATTGAGACAAGAGAACAATAACATGAACAATGAGATGCAAGATTTAACCATGAGACTATGCAAGGATATTGAAGATAGAAAGAGGAATGAAGAAGATTTAGCCAGAAGACTAAATGAAAGATTGGATGAATCTCAAAGGATTAGTTATGAAAATGATATGCTCAAAACTGATTTGATTCACATGCAACATGACAAAGAGGAAATTTTGAGACAAGTTAGCACTTTGGAAAGTGAGTTGGTCACTACAAATGAATACAAAGACAAATTCAAGAAAAGTTCAGATTATCTTGATGATATGCTGAAAAGTCAAAAACCTGATGGAGAAACAATTGAACTTGGAGAAAGTTTCGGGATTGCAAACAACCAAGATCATAGCAAATCAATAACGCAACCTAATGCTTATAAATTTAATGGGAAATGTTTTAAATGCAACAAATTTGGTCATAGAGCAAATCAGTGCAGATTTAGGAATAATCAGAATACAAACTTACCCACCAATCAATGTTCCAAATGTAATAAAACTGGTCATAACTCAGACAACTATAGAATGAATGTGAAATGCTATATTTGTGGTAGATTTGGATATTTATCTAATCAATGCAAAACTCAAACCGGTCAAGGTTATGGAAAGGTTATTCAGAGAAACAATGTAACTTGTTATGCATGTAACAAGATTGGGCATATTGCAAAATTTTGTAGAAGCAAGACTATACTGGTGAACAATAAAGGATCTAATAACAAAGGCAAAGAGAAGGTGACTGAAATCAAGCAATAATTTTTAAAACAATTGATTAGAAAGAGAGATCAAAGAAGTGATAAATCTGTCATTGCACCGGTAGAACAGGGTAATCCTGCATCGACAGGAGATTCTTCATCTAGCTAAGGAATAATCCTTAGGGGTAAGGATACAAATTGAAAATCATGCATTTACCCTCAGTTGATGGTAAGAAGTTATATTTCTTCTTTACCGGAAGATATGTGGAGTTTTCACTTCGTCGGGGAGGCATTTATTGTAGTTGTAGGTCAAATTTTGGTTATAAAGGCATTGTAACCTCTCATTTCAATTCACCAAGCATCCAAGCATTCTAAGAGAGTGAAGTTGAGCAAAGGAATTCTAAAGGAAAAGCAACAAAGGTCTTTTCAGAGAATTCAAGGATTTCACAGTTAAAAGGTATTTATCTTTCGCAATGGCATCTTCATCTTTTGTTCCTGAATTCATAGCAAACCCTACCATTGTGGAAAATATTAAGCGACCTAGACCCGTTTCAAGATCATTCCTAAGATAGAAAAATAGGATGATTCTATTGGTACATTTTCCAAAATCTCGAAGGGAGTCGTGTTCACTAAAGACCCTAGGGAATACATACATTGCAACATAGAAATTTTAGGATTCAAAGATTTGATGAACATGTACATGAATTAAATTATTGACAATGATGGGATAGTGAAACTGGAACATAAGGTAGTTGAGGATTTATGTTTCATAGATATCCTCCATATGACAAAATTCTCAAATGAAGTCATCGGCTATGTCCTTAGCAAGGTTCACAGAGAATTTATATGGTTGGACTTGGTATTCAAGATTATCAAGGAAGCTATCAAAGTTATTATTGGTTTACCCTCCACCGGTTCTAGACCTGACAAGAAGAAGAAAATCCCTAACAAGGAAGTTATGAGCTTAACTAGAGCTAGATATGACAACCGGTCACTTAGGGTTAATGACATAAAGGATAAAAATGTTAAATTTGCTAGCATGATAATTGGATATGAAGTTGGTCATACAAATAGGTTGAATTCTGTGTCAAGTTCATGCATTCATAGTGCACATGAGATGATTGTAAACAATGCAAATATTGATATTTGGGAATGGTTGAAGGATGAATTGCTAGAAAATTTGGATAAGATAAAAGGTGACAAGAAAGGTGTTGCAATATGCACACTCCAATGAGACATTGTAGGTGATTGAAGGTTTTGTCATTGATGGCAACCTTACAATCCTATGGCACCGGAAAGGCATTACACTGACAAGATAGTTCACTGGCATCAACAGATCACACTCTACATCGGCACTTAGACCACTGGCACCAACACAGAGAAAGGAAGCATACCGGCATAGAGGCCGACAAGATTTTTGATATATTATATTTTTTTTATTATTGTAAAAGCTTTGTAAGCCGACTTGGCAAGTTGTAAAATGACTCTTACATATAAGAGAGATCATTGTAGACATTTTGTAAGCGAAGAAGAAAGAAGATATTAGGCAGACCTATTATGCGAAATATAGGTTAAATGTTTTATGTAAAGAACAAAGTAGAAACCGGTACTGGATTTGGCATTATAGATGCTATTGTAAAGCAGTACAAGATATTAGATTTGTATAATCCATATTGTAAGTCAGTGAGACTTCCCATTGAGCAGTGAGCTCTAGGCAATTGGCCTTCCTGCATGTGCAAGCCCCTCTTGTAAGTAATATTCTCTTATTGGCCAGTAAGTGAATATTGTGGGTCACAAATCCCACTGAGGTTTTTCCCACACCGGGTTTCCTCATTAAATCCTTGTGTCATCGTGTGCTTTTCATGTGGATGCTTTTAATTATGTTTATTGCATTATTTCTTGCATACCGGTACACTGTTATAATATGTTCGACATGTTTTAAGTTAAGAAATTCAATTCACCGGTTAGATACTGATTCATCCCCCCCTCTCAGTATTTGTGGGAATCCTAACAATTGGTATCAGAGCTTGGTCCTCTATTTTCAGAAGCCTAACAACTTGAGGAAGATCTTGACATCGGTAGAGATGGAAAATCTAATGAAATAACTTGAAGCAGCTCTTTCAAACTATGATACAGAGAAATTGGAAAATATCAAACTAGAAGCTGATCTAAAAGCAACTCAGGATATCATTCAAGCACTTCAAAAGAATCTTACTATTGCAAGAAATAAGAGAAGAGAACTTTGTGAAAAGATGCAAAATGAGAATGATGAAAAGGAATCACTTAATGATATTATAAGCAAGCTGAAACTGGAGAACATGAGAACAAAGAATGAGATGCAGGATATGATTATGAGATTTTGTAAAGAAATTGAAGATAGGAAGAAGAATGAAGAAGAATTGACCAGAAGACTAAGTGATGCAGAAAATGAAAATGCAAGACTTAGCTATGAAAATGATTTATTGAAGACAGATCTGATGCACACTCAGAATGACTCAAATGAATTGATGAGGTAGAAAGAGAACTAGAAACTACAAATCAATATAAAGAAAAATTCAAGAAAAGCTCAGAGGAACTTGGTAACTTGCTGAAGAATCAAAAACCTAAAGGTGACACTTCTGGAATTGGCTTTGAAGTTGGTGAAAGCTACGGTACTGCAAACACACATGATCACAACAAACCGGTAAGGCAACCTAATGCTTATAAATTCAATGGAAAATGCTTTAACTGTAATAAGTATGGTCATAGAGCAAATGAATGTAGATCTAGAAATTATCAGAATATCAACACACCCACCGGTCAATGTTCAAAATGCAACAAAGTTGGTCACAACTCTGAAAATTGCAGAATGAATGTGAGATGTTATGTTTGTGGAAGATTTGGGCATTTATCTAATCAATACAGAACACAAACCGGCATAGGTTATGGGAAAGCTATTCAGAAGAATAATGTGACTTGTTATGCATGTAACAAGATTGGGCATATTGCAAAATTCTGTAGAAGTAAAGGATCACCGGCAGACAACAAAAGTTCTAGCTTGAAAGGTAAAGAAAAAGTTGAAGAGGTTTTGCAAGAATTATCAAAACAATGGATTAGAAAATCTGATCTAAATGTTGGGAATACTCCTCCACTAGTAGAACCAATCAATGCTTCATCGGCAGGACAAAGTGATGCTTCACCAGTAGGACAGAGTAGTGCTCCACCAACAAGAATTTCTTCATCAAATTGAAGAAAGTTTCCTTGAGGGTTTGGCAATCTAATGACACATGTGCTATTATTCCCTTGGTTAGAGATGAGAAGTTGGAAATTACTTCATTACCGGTAGACAATGTTAAGTGAATACTTTACCCACATGCATTAAATGTGGTAGATGGCAAATAAACATTATAAATTTGTGGGCTTAGATCCATTTCATTTCACCATTATTTCAAACATTCGTAGAGCATGAAATTTGTAGAGCTAAGGGATTTCAAGCAAAGAGGCAAAGCATTTCAAGCAATCAATCCATCCAAAGATAGAAAAATGTATTTATCATCATGTCATCCACCTCTGCACTTGAATATATAGCAAAGCCTACTATAGTCAAGGTTATAAAATGCCCTAGGGCCGTATTTCAACTAGTTCCCGAGGTAGCAAAAAAAGATGACAATGTAGGTGCTTTCTCTCAAATACCAAAAGGAGTTGTTTATGCTGAAGACCCCAAAATTTACATTCACTATAACATAAAGGAATTGGGAGATGAAGAGATCAAAACAATGTATAAATCTATCATATGTGATAATTATGGAAATGTGAAACTGGAATATAAAATCATTGAAACCCTAGGATTTATTGAAATCCTCTACATTCCTGAATTTCCCAAGGATGTGATTAGGATAGTCTTAAGCAGGGTACATGGTGAATTTTTCTGGTTAGATGCAATTCACAAAATCACCAAGGAAGCTATGAAAGCCATCACAGGGTTATCATCCATTAGTAAAAGACCAGACAATACTAAGAAGGTCTCAAATGACCTAGTAACTAAACTCACTAGTGCAACATGCCACAGAAGGTCCTTGAGGGTAAATGATGTAACAGATACAAGTGTGTGATTTGTAAGCATGATTTTAGGGTATAAAGCTACTCATGCAAATAGAATTAACTCAGTTTCAAGTTTATGCATTAAGAGTGCTTATGATATGGTTACAGACAATGTGAAAATTGACATATGTGAATTGTTAAAAGATGAGTTAATTGACAACTTACGTAAGATAAAGAAAGATAAGAAAGGAAATTTTAGATTTGGTAATCTGCTTGTATGCTTGATGCTACACATAACCAAATAGGTTCCTGGTATAGGCTATAAAGTACTTGGATTTGATATACCAGTAGGAAAACAATTAACAAAAATATTCAACAACATGGGTGAAGACAAGGAAAAGAATATCCATGAATGCTTTCAAGTACTTAAGGCCAAAATGAAGAAGAGAATCAGATTATCATAGAAGATTGTTGACAAGTACAAGGATGATATATGCTTTGTAATAAAAAAGGATGAGATCTGGATGGAAGCAGTCATCCCATAAACAATCTGGGTAACAGAGATGGGCTATGAGACAGATGATCATATAATTGAGACTTATGCTAAAGCACTTCTGGAAGCACCAAACGAACGAAAGGAAAAATTATCTGGTAGTGCTGAGACCATAGAAAAACAAATTCAATCTAAGAAGAGAGTGAAAAAGGTTGAGGCAGTTGTGAGAAGAGGTTCTAGATAGGCAAATGCTATTAAAGAAGATGTATTAAAGCAAACCGGTATCACTGAGGATGAGTTAGGAACTCTACAACCTGAGACTCACCTATCACCGGTAGGAACTTCTTTGGAAAGTGACATGCCTACAACTTTCAAAAGAGTTGTAAGTAAAAGAGATCCTTCACCAGCAACCATACCCTCACCTAGGAGAACTAGATAGAAACAACAAGCAGTAAGATCTCCAGTTAAAAAGACTACACCAAAGAAGAAACTGACACCCAAGAAGAAGAAGAAAACAAAACAAAACTTGGCCCCTCTTGACATATTGCTAAATGAAATTACAGAGGAAGGGAAACTCAAAAACATAGGAAAGGTCTATGACACTTTGACAATAGATGAAAAAGAACAAGTGGAAAACAGTGTTATTTTGCACATGGACATGTATAAGAAATTTTTTATGGAAGTTGTAGATGAAGTACCAGATGAACTGTTCAAAAGACTAGAAGCAAGAAGACAAGTTGTTTATCCAGTAAACTCACCTAGGGAGATAGATGACTTAATTGCTGAAGCCAACCGGTCAGTATTCTCTACTGCACACCGGCATATTGCTTTAGTGGTTGGAAGAGTTAATGAAGTAACTAAAGAAACATAAAATGCATGGGACATATTTCTTGTTGAGAAAGAAAAACAAGAATAATACAAGAACCCCAAACCAATAAAGGTATATCAGAAGGAGAGAGCCACTACCTCAAATTAGATCACTGGTAACAACAACTACAGAAGATCAACTGGAAGTTGAAAGTATGGATGTAGAGGATCTCAATCCTAATCCTAAGGTACTATACACAGTAGATGTTGATACACAAAAGATCAACATTATGGCAGATAAAGATACAACTGGTATGATAGGCATGGCTAGTAAGCCATCGATAACTAAGCAAACTGATCAAACACAAGAGAAACTAGCAAATAATAACATAGGAGAATAGACAAAGAAACAAGAAGAGCAAAAGGCTTTGGAACAGGAACAGGTATAGGAACAGAGTCATGAGGAAATAGTACAACTGGCAATAGGAGAAGTACACAAATAGACCTACCAGAGGTCACAACAAGCTTGGTTACTTCCTCCACTGGTGGAATTCAGAATGTTGGTTCCTCCTCAGCAGGCCACAAATCAACAAATGTAACTGAAGTACTCTTAGATTCAATCAAAAGGATAATAGATTGTAGTTCATAGGCTTATAAAGCTATAGATGACACAATCCCAATTTTGAAGGTAATAGCTCCTAACTCCAACATAGACAATAAAGATTCTTTAGGACAACTTGATACTTTGTGTAAATACATCACTAAGAGCATAGTGACTGTCGAGCAAATAAAGGAAGAGACTTTGAAGAATAAGGTAGAAATTGAAAAGAAAAAATTCTTTGAAGATCAGATAAAGAAGTGTACTAGAGAATTTGACACACTTCTACCAGAACTATGTAACTTATTAAAGGAATACAAAACTCTGTACAAAGACACCTGCAAGACAAACTTTTTGATAGTAGACATAGATAAGAAAATGAGCAAGGTACAAGATGAAATCAATAAACTTGCTGATAATTTTGTTAACTCACCTAATACATTATCAATTTTTGAGCAAAGGATAACAAATTTTGAGGAAGAGTTACTTAAGTTAGAAAGAGAAAAGGAGAGAATAGTGGATAGGGCAAATAATTTGAGACTAAAACTGAGTCCAAGATTGGACTATCTAGCATTATTGCGGAAGGAAATATCTGAGGCACTGATATAGGGACATAAAACATCGACAAAGCATATGCAACACCTCACCGGTACAGTTAAATAATAGAGACAATAATAAGAGACAGTAAGAAGTTAATGGAGGGTATAAACTTGATTTTGGCAGATCTATTTCAAATTGTAACTACCCAATTACAAGGTTAAGGCTACAACTCTATTGACACCTTGACAACCGTTGTCATTGATGCCAAAGGGGGAGTAGTATTATGAGAAAATAACAGGCAAAAGACTTATTTACTCAGGGGGAGTTCTTATATTTTTGGTAACACATTTTTGGATTAAAGTTTTGGATACACTTTTGAATTTTCTCATGAGTGTTGCCATCAATGCCAAAGGGGGAGATTGTTGGCATATGCACACTCCAATGAGACATTGTAGGTGATTGAAGGTTTTGTCATTGATGGCAAACCTAAAATCCTATGGCACTAGCAAGGCACTACACCAGCAAGATAGTTCACCGGCATCAACAGATCACACTCTACACTGGCACTCAGACCACCAGTACCGGCACAGAGAAAGGAAGCATATCGACACAGAGGTCGACATGATTTTTGATATATTATATTATGTTTATTATTGTAAAAACTTTGTAAGCCGACTTGGAAAGTTGTAAAATGAATCTTATATATAAGAGAGATCATTGTAGACATTTTGTAAGCGAAGAAGAAAGAAGATATTAGGCAGGCTTATTATGCAAAATATAGATTAAAGGTTTTATGTAAAGAACATAGCAGAAACTGGTACTGGATCTGGCATTATAGATGCTATTGTAAAGTAGTACAAGATATTGGATTTGTATAATCCACATTGTAAGTCAGTGAGACTTCCCATTGAGCAATGAGCTCTAGGCAATTGGTCTTCCTACATGTGCAGGTCCCTCTTGTAAGTAATATTCTCTTATTGGCTAGTAAGTGAATATTGTGGGTCACAAATCCCACCGAGGTTTTTCTCACATCGGGTTTCCTCGTTAAATCCTTATGTCATGGTGTGCTTTTCATGTGGATGCTTTTAATTCTGTTTATTGCATTATTTCTTGCATATCGGTACACTGTTATAATATGTTCTACATGTTTTAAGTTAAGAAATTCAATTCACCGGTTAGATACTGATTCACCCCCCCCCCTCTTAGTATCTGTGGGAATCCTAACAAAAGGAACATTCAAATTTGGAAATCTGTTAGTATGTTTAATGCTTTACTTTTCAAAGGAGATCCCTGACATGGGTCATAAGGATTTTGCTTATGATATTTCTATTGAAAAACATATATAGGAGGCAATCACCAGTATGGGAGCTAACAGTGATGAGTTGGTTAAAGATTACTTTAAGAATTTTCAAAATAGAATGAAACAGAGAGAAAGGATTTCCCAAAGCATTGTAGACAAATATGATAAACATATATGCTTTCTAGTAAAGAGAGATGAATTCTGGATGGAAGCAGTTAGACCCAGAATTGTATGGATTACTGAAATGGGATATGAGGTGGACTCTCACATTTTGGAATCATATGCAAAAATACTCCTAGATGCTCCACCAGAACCATCAGAGAAAATATTTGGTAGTGCTAAAACAATTGAAAGTGATGTAGCCATGATGAAGCAGAGAAAGAAAAGAGACAAATTCATGAAATATGCTACTAAAATGGTAAAAGAAGTTACAAAAGGTTTAATGAGTCTTGGTGGTATTGCTGCTAGTATGAAAGAAATTCAATCAGAGTAGACACCAGTAGCTCATATTTCTCTAGTTGTTACTTCTTCTGAGACAAAAAATGATAAAGCAACTGAATATAAAAGAGTTGAAAGAAAGAAAATGAAACCCTCACCGGCACCTACTCCATCTCCCAAGAATTCAAGAACACAAAGAAAGAAACAACAGGCTGTAAGAGAGGTCCAAAGAAGAAACAAGAACCTAAGGCATAGGATACTCTTACATTAGAAAGTTGATAAATAAAATCACACAAGAAGGTAACCTTAGCAATGTGAATAAACTTAATCATTCTTTCAAGGATTTAGATAAAAACACTATAGAGGAAAGCATTATATTACATCTTGATACCTACAAGAAAGTCCTTATTGAGGTTGTAGATGTCCTGCCTAATGATTTGTATTTGAGGTTAGAGGCTAAAAGAATGTTGGTAATGGAACTAGATAAGAAATTGAAAGTAGAGGCTCTACTTGTTGTGCATCTTGTTAATTCCAAATAGGAAATTTATGACTTAATTTCAGAGGCAAATAGAACAATTTTTGTAAGTGGTCACTGGTAGGTTAGCCTTATGGCGGGCCGAGTTAAGGAAATTGCAGATAAGACAACAAACAAATGGGATATATTTTTTGTGGAAAAAGAAAAGAAAGAAGAAAATGGATAAGTATTTTGCAAAGGTATATTAGAAGGATAAAGGTAAAGGTAAAATTGGTAGTGTACCTAGTATAAAGGTCAAGGATAACCTTCCTCCACCTGCACAGGACACCCCACCAATAACTGTAGAAGCATCGGTACAAACTGACAGTAAATCGGAAGAGAAGGCAAAGGAAATAACTAGAGATCACAGTAATAAGGAAACCACAGAGGTAAAGCAAACTAAAGCCACAAATATTGATATCTTTGAGTCACTGTGTAATGCCTGGCCAAGAAACCTCAAAGTGATAAAGCTAAAACACACGAATGGAGTGCAAATAATTTTTAAAAAAATAAGACACAACATAATGATACAATGAGTTATCAAAAGCTCAGATAACACAACAGAAGACTAAACAATACCTAAGGAGTTTCCCAACATGATTACTTAATTTAACATCTAACTCTACTCATGACATTTGATCCAACTAAGCAGGTTAACTTAATTTCATGTTATTACTTTAAACAAAGATATAATTTGTTCTGTACATTAAAAGTATAGATAATAGGATGCGTTCATCCATTATGGTTGAAGATGTATCTAACATGAGGAAACTCACCCATTAAAGTTAAAATTAGATAACATGATGAGTTTATCCATTAAGGTTAAAATATAGATGGCACAATGAGGTTCATCCATTAGAGTTAAAGCTATGGATAACATGACTAGGTTCATCCAATAAATTTTAACCACTCATTACATTCAATAATACATTAAACACATGCCATGCATCTAGTTCCATAACATACTTTAACTTCATCATAAACTAATGAATACTTTCCATGCATACTTAATTGTGCTATCGATAACTGAATATATTCCACTAATCTAATCTACATTCTTTTATGATCCCTATTACTGCATTTAATAAAATGACTACATACATGCATTTTTTATTTATTTCATCTAATCCCCATTATACATTTTAACATAAAGCATCCATACATGACAAATTAAAAGGTAATATAAGAATGGAAAAAACACCTCATAACACCGAAATGATCTCAGAGTTCACCCCTAGTGGGCTACATCTCTGGGTCTGCTCAACTACAAGACCTCTCTGATACTTAATCAATAGTGAAGAATACATAAGGTTCACATCATTTACAATCTTGCCATCAAGGTGAACATAACCAGTAAGACATACGACCACATTGGTCAAATAAATACATGAATGATAACTCAATAGGAAAGGATCCAACTGGACATAATAAGAAGCAATTATAAAAGATCAACTAGAGCATCCGCGAAACTAAATCTTCACAACCCATCATAAGCATCCCATGGTCTCACATGAATATCAGGTTCTCATGAGGGTAATAAACATCAGGACGACTCCACATCCGTACTCCTATCAAAGGAAACACAACAACACACTAGCAAACATATTCAAGAAAACTCCTAAAACCTAGGAATACAGAAGGTCAAGCAAACGGAGTTCAATATGGTAGGATTACCCACTTGGTCAAACTGAACTTCATATGGGTTGCACTAACTAACGGTGCTCTAACTAGAGACCTGACTAGCTATGGTCTACCCCAAACCAATATTTAATACACGCACAAAGGACATGATCGAATGTAAACTATCACACGAAAATAGTCAAGATTCAGAATCAAGGACATAAATAGGTACCTAAGTCAACAAATGACGATGACTAATAATCACAATTAAGGACTGCCATTTCCTAAGAAAATGGGGAAACATAAATTTAAACATGCACAAGCATAAACCAGAGAAGACAATCTTTTCCACATTGGATGCACACAACAATCGTTCCAGTTTTGTAGTGGGTCTTAGTTTAATTGCAATTTGCCTACCTTGTCTAAGTATAAGTGTTCATGGTTTCTAACTCCCTAAAGTTCGATTGCATCATACAATAACATAATTACATCATCATGAGTTTTTCAAACCATAATTACATTGATATAATATAAGCAGATCACCAGTGATATAAAATCACTTATTCATTAAACACATAAAAAAATATGATATACATTTTCAAAATAAAGCATTATTTCCATTTTTGATCAAAAACGATAATCAAATCTCATCTCTTGCAACACACATATAGACTTTCCAAAAATGGAAATACAAATTTTAAAGGAAATAAAGTCGATCATCATTTTCTAATTAAATTGATATTTCCTTGCATATAGAAAAATAAAAATTAAATATTAGTTAGTATATATAATTTAATCCGCAATTAATAAAATATATACTAATTAATAATTAATAAAATATTACAAATTAACTATTAATTAATATATATATTAATATGGAATTAAAAATATATATACTAAATAATAGTTAGTAATAAGAAAGAAACTATTTTTTTTTAAAAACCTTTTAACAAATAATATTATAACTTTTTAAATAAACCAACTTTTAATTGGGATGAAAATATATATTATTTTCTTAATCTAAAAAAAAATAATTAAAAAAAATATATCAAAGGGGCAACCGCGAGCCCACCTCCCATCCACAGGAGTGGGGGCAGCCATGCCCTAGCCGCAGATGTTGCGGCCACCGTGGTGGACACAGACCTATGGCCTCCATTGTGGACACGCGATGTTGCGGCTACCATGGGGTCGTAGGTCTCTGTGGCCGTCATGGGGCCATAGGTCTTTGTGGCCACCATGGAGTCACAGGTCTTTGTGACCACCATGGAATCACAGGTCTCTACGTAGGGTAGGGGGGCATAGGTTGAGCGTCGTCTCCTCGGCCCTCCAAACCCTAAATCCACCATTAATAAAATATATAAACTATTGTATTTAATATTTTATTATACATTTAATAATGGCTTAGCAAAAAAGGAAAACCTAGTTTGATTTAATATTCACAGTTTCATACAGAGACTTCAAACTTCTAGAATGTCCATGGATAACAAATGATTAAAATTTCCAGAATAACCAGGCCTAAAATAGTCAAAGTTTCCTCAACCAAATAACAAATTTTGGGCATAAAGAAGATCATTTCTCATACAATGATTCCACCAAACTTCCAGCCCCAAAACAAATACCCATATAAAAGAAAACTTAAATCAGAGAACACCCATTGGAGATTTTAAGCTAGATTTCATCACGGAAACCATTCCCCAATATTTGGTTTTAGAAAAAAAAAGACCAGTACAACAAGAATCAAAGAGATGCATCTAAATCCTACCTCATCTCACATTCCTAGTAAGATCTGATGAAGAGCCCCAACCTGCATCTCAAGAAATCCTTCTTCCCCAAAATTCCTTCTCCAAAAATATTTTTCCCAAAAATCTCCATTCCCTTCTCTTGAACTCATAGGCATTAAAAAAAACAAAAATATGCAACCTAATCTTTTTTAGGTTTTTTCAAAAAAAATATTTTCTAATAATTATAATATTTAATAATAAAAGCAATTATTTTTGTAATTAGAAAGAAATCAAAAATACTTTCTCTCCCTCATGAAATTTCTAATTTTTCCAAATTAACACAACTTTACATTTATTTTTCAAAATATTATGAGGGTAATATATTTTTTTTAATTAAAATAAAATCCCAACTTCATTCTTTCAAAACTATATCCAATATATTTATTAAACATTCTTTTCTAATTAAAATTGATTTTCTTAAATAATTAAAATCAACCTTTCTATTTTTAAAAGGCAAAGAGATTAAATTAATTCTATTTCAAATTAATTTAAATCTTTCTTTTCCAAAAGCATATCTAAGTAAATTAATCAATTAAATTGACTATTTAATTGAACTTGCTCCTAATTTAAATAGAGCAATTCAAATTAATGATTAATCACATAAAGGAACCCTATTTAATTTAGTCCCTTAATCTTTAATACGCAAACACATATTTAATCAAATTAAATACTAAGGACTAATTACTCAATTTAACCACACACAAAACACGCAATCCAAGAAGGCCAAACAAACAGACGACCTGCATACCCAACCAAAGGAATATTGACAAATGACTGACAGTGCTCACTTGAGCACGACTAGGGTCAAAAGAGGGTCTCCCAACCACCTAATCCAATTTCCAAGGGTTAATAAGGAGCACTCAAACCTATGAACCCAGATGGAGTCGAACCTCACACCCATGCGGTACTGTACTTGCAATCTCCTGCAACCATGAATCACACATGCATATATGTATATATATATTT